>NW_021320070.1:4607094-4775653 GCF_001605985.2 Dendrobium catenatum | reverse complement strand
CTTTTTAGATATCTTAGGTTTATTGTTTAGAGTGATGGTGATCATGAAATAGATGGGGATGTTATTAGTAGGATTCAAGTTGGATGCTTGAAGTGGAGGAATGCTTTGGAATTTTTTTGTGATAGAAAAGTATCACAAAAACTTAAGCGAAAATTTTATAAGATGGTGGTGAGGCTTGCAATGCTTTGTGGAGCAGAATGTTCGCCATTAAAAGAGAAGCATAATATTAAGTTAAGTGTTGCTGAGATGAAGATGCTCAAGTTGGATGAGTGGATTTAATCTTAGAGACAGGATACGAAATGAACATATATCCATGAAAAGGTTGGAGTAGCTCCAGTGACATATAAGATTAGAGAGAGTCACCTTAGATGAATTGGTCATGTAAAATGGTAGCCTTCTAATGACCCTGTTAAGTGAATAGATGTATTAGATTTTGCCCATGTTAAGAAAGGTAAAGGTAGACCTAAAAAGACTTGGTTAGAAAATATTAGAAAAGACATTTCCTTATTGAATTTAAATGAGAATTTGACTCTTAACAGGACACAATGGAGAAAAAAGATTCTTGTAGTCGACCTCACGTAATGGGATAAAGGCTTGATGTTGTTGTTATATTACATATATTTCATAATAAGAACCGTTAATTTTAAATACAAAAATATAAATATAAAATAGTTAAATAAAGTTAGTTATATAAGATTTGGATTTAATGTGTGTAATAACGGCTTGTATGTAGAATTTCGAAAAAATTAACATAAAATTTTGATATAAATAAAATGAGAAAAATTATTTTGTGCATTCAATAGAATGAGAAAATTGTTTTCCAAATTTAATAGAATCAGGAAAACTATTTTATTTTCCGCATTCTAAGAGATAAACAAATATTTTCACTTAATTTAATGCTGAAATTAGTTTTACTTCTTTTTAAATTATTTCTTAAACCTACTTCTTCAACTTAATTAAATTAAAAATATGCCCATTTTTATAAATTTGCCTATTCAATATAACCTTAATGTTCATTCATTATGGATAGAACCAAATGTTTCTTTTTTTTTTTTTAATCCAAACAGAACCATCCTCCCCTACTCAAGCACTTCCCTACGTAACCCCAAATTTCTCCAGCTCTCATTCCTCTCTCTCTCTCTCCTTCTCTTCCTTCTTCCCCTTCTTCTTCTTCTTTCTCTCTGCTTCCTCTCTCTCTCTCTCAAAAACTCTCTCCATCAAAATTCTTCTTCTTCTTTCTTCTGTAATTTCTCGCTTTCCTTCATCATCTTTTTGTCCTCCTTAAAAAATGGACAAAAATAATCAAGCTTCCAAAGAACCGCAGAAGAAAGCAACAGGAAATCCCTATCCAAAAAGAGGGGAAATCAAGACCAAAATCTTCAAAGACATGTCAACTTTTATCCAAGGAAACAGTAGCAGCAGCAAAAATGACGAGGAAGACTATATCAGCACACAGAATTCAAATAACACATCAGATACTCTTCATCAGTGAGCTCATATACGGTTCATCTAAAAAGAATCTTTCTCCTTCGATAGCTGCAACAGATCACGCACGGCTTTAAGGATATCTGAGGGTCAAAATATATATTCTTCCTTTTGTTCTTCTTCTTCTTCTTCCAATTAATTTAATTTCTTGTAAGTTTTTTTTTTTTTTATGAAATACAATCATTGGAGTGCTTACTGCTGGATTAATCATGCGTGAGGACTGAGGAGAGAGGCTGGGGTTTTGTAATGGATTCTGAAACTGTTATTTTTTTTAGTCAAATTTGCTCTTCTGTCTTGCCTAACTTGTGTGTTTGTACTATGAGTTAGTTTTATTATTTTCTTATTCATGAATGAAACAGTCATAATATTTTCACTTGCGAAAGATACTGTAGGAAAATTGTTCGTTACCAAGGTTTGGAAAATTTATGCGGTTTATAAACGATCGGAATAAACCGCGTAGGAAATAAAAATCGGCGGAAACTTAAAAATCGGTCAACATTTTCTTATGGAATGATCTCCATAATTTTGCAATTAATTTTCAACAAGAACATATAGCATTCATGCATGTTAGCTATTTGATTTTATGAGCAATTTATCAAAAAGCATAAAGTGATTGCTACTAAAACATCATTTTGCATTGTCTCAATTTTCTCATTGGTTAGATAAAAAAAAAAAGACCAAGCACAAAATATCCTAATCATGAAGGAAAGGAAGCACTAATATTTGTTAATTTCAAGATTATCAAAATTGAATCGGACTAGACCGGCCGGTTCAACCGGTCAAACAGTGAACCAACCGACCGACCGGTTCGATATGCTTATAGAATCAAATTAGCTTCAAATCGCTTGCAAACTGCCCTGACCGGCAATCGAACCGGCGAGACATTGGATTGTGATCACACTGTTCGGATACAAATATTTTTTTTTTAAAAAAACCTAAAATTCTATTCAATCTCATTCTCAAGCGAAAGCCCTAAATTTCTTTCGTGCATTGCGACCTGCTCCCGTGGTATTTCTTCCTAACTCGGCATTCTGACTTCCTCGGCTAGTTAGTGATCTCGAGGAGCGACTTCAAGGCTCAGACCAGCAAAGTACCTCCCAGCACACGCACCTTTCTTCCTTGCCAGTCAGTGAAGTTCCTCCCGTACGTGCTATATTCCTTCTCCACTTGGCACCCTTATGACATCATTTTCATTTTTGATTTTTGGAAATTCCTTCTCCGCTTAGCACCGATATGCATTCTTCCCTAAATACAATATCATTTGGTCATCCTGTGTAGGAACCAGAACTTGGAGTCAAAAGATGTGTCATTTGGTGGTATTGTTGATGTTACAATTACTCTTTATTTCTTTATTTATTAGATTAGTTGTAAATCTTTCTTAAGCTATTTATGAAACATTTGTTTATATTTTATAGACTTAATTGATGCCACATTTATGTTATGTGTTTATATTTTGTAGATTTAGTTGATGCCCAACTAATATGATATGCTATTATTGAAGCAAATCATTATTATAGGCTGATGTGGAGGTCAATACAATTTTGTTATGTTGTAGTATTAGTTTATTTTGAAATGTTACATATGCTAAATGAATGCCAAAATAGTGATGGTCAATTATTTCTAAATTTTTGATACAAAATTGTTTCTTAAATTCAAGCAAATTAGAAGAAATGCAAAGGGATTATTTTGGAAATATTTAGGTGCTTTGATATGAAAATGAAATTTAGACTAAAGGTCATAAGTTTCAATGAAATCAATAAAAGTCATTGAATGTTAAATGGTTGTAAAGATGAAGCTAATTTTATTAATTTTTTATAATATTATTATTTATTATGCTATCCGGTTCGACCGGTCGAACTGTGAACCTCTTCTAAAAAGCTACTTTAGAAAATAGTAAGAAAAATGTCCTAAATGAAACCTAAGAGAATTTTAATTACAAAAAAAACTTGATATGAGATATTTGCCATGATTTTCGTGCAAGAGTAACACAAAGTATAAGCTAACCCAAAGAATTTATTAAACAAAATAGCCTTATGAAGAAAGTAAATCAAGCACCATTTTGTAGTACTAATATAATTGTATGTATAATTAAGTGAGTTTTGATATGAAAAATATATGATGAGAGATATAAGGGGTTAGAATCCTTTTTAAATTTCATTTGAGATCAGGAATCTGGATTTAAAAATATCTAAAATTGGGTCTATTGGGTGTCATAATGGGCCAAAATATTGAAATTGGGTCTATTGGGTGTCATAATGGGCCAAAATATTGAATTATGTCTAAAAGAGGAAAAATTCTGCTAGGAGTCATAAGAGGCTGGAATATTGGATTCTATCTGAAAGAGAGAGAAATCCACTGCATTATGTTATGTGAAACTGAGAGCATATGAAATTCAATTGATTTAATCACTCAATATTATTATTTAAATCTTTGAATAGGTGCAATGCTTTTATTACTTTGTTATGCACAATAAATCTTTATATTACATTTAGTAATTTTGAAAAATATTTAATAAAAGAAAGAAAATTTTGATCGTTATTTGTGGCTTATTGAGTTGTTTTAGCTCACTGTGATTTTGCATTTTATTTTCATGGTTTGCAAAATGAAAGATATATGCTGAATAGCTATTCTAAGTCTATATATGTATTCTTATTTGATTCTATACAATCAAGACTATATTTCATTATGTTTTGCTCTACTATATGCAGTGTAGTCATGCATTGTAATGTAACTATTGTATGCACATTTTGATGATGAAACGAAAAAGAATTTGTGGTTAAGTTTATTTTTATCATATTGAACATTATTAGTAGCTCTATTGTTCGTTGTTTATTTTAACATTTTATAGGAAGAAAATTTGAAATTTTTTCACAATTAGATCTCAGGAGTTACTTGTTACAGTTCAACATGACACGACATATTTCATCAGTGGGTCTTATTGGGTTAGGTTGTGAAAGCATGCATCCTGGATAGTAGATCTAAACCCTAAAAGGTACTTGCATCATAAGAACTCATCCTAAAGTAAGATTTGCCACAATTAAGATGACTCAACTCTTTCATAGAGGGAGTTATAATGTGGCCCACATAAAAGTATGTAAGAGTGGTTGAAGCATCCCTTGATCAAATGATGCAATTTACTTTGTGATGGGGGTGTTAATTTTGTTGCAAACCCCACCCATTTGATTTTCAAACTTCAAAATTAAAAAGATTGAATAAAAATTTGAAATTCATATTTTGCAAATATTCAAAAAATCTCATACATCAACCATAAAACATAAAAATTTATTAATTTTAAATCTTGAATTAGCTTCTCACCTTAAATCTGGTTTGCTTCAGCTTGCTTCCTTGTGCTACACCATACATGTTTAATTAATATGTTGCTCTAGTACGTATACTTATTAAATTATATATTTAAATTATTTTGATATTTGAATTTTTTTGAAAATATTTGGTTGAAAAATAATGATACAATCCTTTAAATTTTCATTTTAAGCCAATCTCCATAAATTTTTGCCTTGTGGTAGATTAGGAAAAAATGGAAAAAGGAAGAGAGAGGAGATAAAAAGCTAGGTTTTATGGATCTTAGAGCCATTTTTGTCAGGTGAATCAGTTAGAAAAATTATTTAGCTCTCGCTAGACTATTATTACTCTACCTCTGTTTTTAATAATTTTATTTATTTTATATTATCTAAATTTATTTCACTTAGAATATACAAAAAATTTGATATCTTAATATTTAAAAAATATATCACTAAATACACGATGCTATTAATTTTATTGGGTATTTTTGTTTTTTATTTTAGAAGCATATATCATAATTTGAGTGATTTAAATAATTTTAAATCTGAGAGAGAGTTAATTTGTATTATATTTACATAAAATGATGACATTCATAAATTTTATAATTTATGTGTAATAGATGTACATGTTAAAATGAGCATAACAAGTTATCCTATGAATCCTATTGCTTTTTTATTTATATACACTAAAAATGACAATGAGAAGGATATTGAGTATGATTTTAAATATTAATTAAGTTATACATATTATGAAATGTGTATGCACATGAAAGACACGCTATTATGATTTATGATGACGAGTACTTGATACGATATGTGTGGGAGTGGATTGACGAGCTTTTATTTAAGTATGAGTTATTGTGTGAGCATGTTATGAGATGAGAGATATAAGGCGATGATGTGATATGATTTTGAGTGTCAACAAGCTATGGATGACGACTTCGAGGTACTCGCCATGTGCACTTGTTGAAGGCAATCGAAGAGCTACATTGAGATGTTTGCCATATATAACTGATGGAGTCTTGTTCACGTGTTTGTAGCTATCAAATTATATATTTATTACATTTTTTTCTTAAGTTTAGTCTCTCTTGTAATCTTCCCAACATTATAACTAAAGGTTTGACAAATATTTTATGAGATATTATATATATATTTTACTATGTACGAAGAGTGGTTGATTCTAGAACTCTTCTCCTTATTATGCGCACACGTCCTTCTCTTTGCTTCGGCTTTCTAATTAGGGTTTGTTTTGTTGGAAGTAGGACGAGCATAAAGTATTTCAAATGCAGGATTTTTAAAATTATTGAAGCTTAGTTGGATAAAAGGAATGCAACACATTGTTAATCATTTTGGTTCATTTTTTATATAAACTAATCTCGTCCAATTTTGAACGAGAACCATTTATACTGCAAACAAACTTGCTTGATCGTGACCATCGTCGCCGCCACCCACTAGCCACCACCACCCTTCTACCCACTGACCACTAACGGCACCGCCTGCCCCACCACCACTCTTCTACCCACGGGCCGCTCACGCCGCCACCATCACCTCCGATGACCGATATATTATTATTAGTTTGAGTAGGGTTTATATATATATTTTTAATTAAAATAGAGGAAGGGCAAAATCGTAGTTTAATAGGTAGAGCAAGGGCAATTGTTAAAGTGGAGGTCAGCTAATTTTTTTAAAAGGTCCAAGCGCAGAAAGAGGCAGGCACGCAAAAAAAAAAAAAATCCACAAGAGAAACGAAGGTTTTAATCTGTTAGCTTCTATCTGGTTTTCCCGATTCCAAAAAAAAAAAAAAAAATCCACAAGAGAAACGAAGGTTTTAATCTGTTAGCTTCTATCTGGTTTTCCCGATTCTTGCTCGGCGCACACTCTTTCAAATTCTCAATCTCTCTTCGGCATCGATTCGAGCTCAGCCATGGCACCGATTCCCTCTCGAATGTAAGCAATATCCGATCTAGCGATAGATGATGTTGATTTTTTATGTTATTCTTCAATCGATTGGTAGGCGGCGTTCTTATCAAAGTCGGAACTCTTTGCTCTGTTTTCTATCTGTTTCGCTGTATCGATGTTGCTGCTTTGTTTTGTATTTAGTGGTGGATCTTGACTTTGGGTGCTTTTTTCTTGTTGTTTGAACGACTAGTTGTGCCCATGGAAGATTTTCTTGATCGGTGTTTGTATTCATCTTTGTCGAAGAGAAATTTTCAGGGCTTTGATTGGGTTTGCTGCTTCTATATAGGAGCAAGGTTAGGCAACTAGGAAGATTGTGGTTTTAGGGTTTGGAAATTTTCTTGTTCTGTATGTTTTTATGTTGGGGCTTGTAGAAGGGAGTTTGATGGGGAACAATATGACCTGAATTAATGATAAATTGGAGTGCGTGGTTTGATTTAGTTGGATTTATGTATTAATTTGGTTCTATTGCTTTAAACTTCATTTTATCTTTTGGAAGGACAAGTACGAGCGACGATGGAGAGAGAGTTTGCCCCCTCTGTGCGGAGGAGATGGACCTCACGGACCAGCAATTAAAACCATGCAAATGTGGATACGAGGTACAGATCCCCACTTGCTTTTCTTGATGCAAGAAATTTTCATTAGATATGGTTTATTAAGTTTATATTTTTGGCTGATATATCTTCTATCCGAGAAAGTTTAGACATAGTGTTTTTTGTTGATGCAAGTTAGTTTTTCAAAGTCTTTTATTTTTACTTTTGCTTTCTCAGATTTGTGTTTGGTGCTGGCATCATATTATGGAAATGGCTGAGAAAGAGAAGACAGAGGGCCGGTGTCCTGCATGCCGCACTCCATATGATAAGGAGAGAATTGTAGGAATGGCTGTTAACTGTGAAAGGTTTCAACTGGTGCCATCTTAATGTTGAAGTAAACAAAAGTATCTGGAGAGAAACTCCATCATTCATTTCTCTTGGACAGGTTGGTGGCAGAAGCGAATGGTGGGAAAAGACAAAGATCCCAAAAGGGGAAAACCAAAGTATCAGCTGAAGCCAGGAAGCATCTTAGCACAGTTCGGGTGGTACAAAGGAATCTTGTATACATAATTGGATTACCTGCTGACTTATGTGATGAAAGCGTGAGTTTCCTTTTCGCATTGATTGGTTTGCGTTTTTGTGTTTGAGATTAAGCGACCTTTTTCAATACTTTCTCAGCTGCTTGAGCGCAAGGAATATTTCGGTCAGTATGGAGAAATTTTGAAGGTGTCAATTTCCCGTCCAGCTAGTACAACAAACCAACAGGCATCTAATAACAATGTGTAAGTTTTTCGTATCTTCCTATTGTAATCATGACAATTCTCTTTCAAATTCACTTTTTTATTTTAACCATATTCATATCAGCTGTAAAGGAGAAAACTTGTGATGATACTACCACATAATCTAGTTGTTTGCCTTGGTCACTAGTTAATCTTTCTGTTTTAACTGTCTAAAACTGCAGGTGCTGGAAAATATTTTGCTATATTCACTGTATTTCCTTATTCACATGCAATGTTATTTTGCTGCTAGAAATTTACAAGTTATTATTTCTCATTTTGTACTTACTGATAGTTTTGTTTAGTTTCTGATTTCTGTTGCCTTTATATGCGTGAATCTTGCCCTCATCTATTTCTGTTGCGCAGATATATTACTTATGCCAGAGAAGAAGATGCCGTTAGATGTATTCAAGCTGTACACAACTATTTATTAGATGGTAAACGTTTAAGGTATAATGTGGTCAAACTCCATTTTTCTTTCTAGGATATCGTTCTTAGCTTCATTTCACAACTTTTGTTATATAACTGCAGAGCTTGCTTTGGCACTACTAAGTATTGTCATGCCTGGTTGAGAAACATGGTAAGGGCATTGCTTTTTGAATTGTAGTGCATCTTTCTCTTGGTTATATTGTTTCTTTTCATCCTGTTACCTGAAATTTTCCAGTAAGTTTACTTGATTTACTGCTTGAATTGGGTTAGATTTGCAGCAATCCAGATTGTTTATATTTGCATGACATAGGCAACCAAGAGGATAGCTTCACCAAGGATGAAGTTGTTTCAGCATATACGAGGTATTTGCTGATTACTGCTCAAAATATTGTGCTATTGTTTAGATGGAAATTTCTGGCTTTTTTGTCTTTACCTTTTACTTGAATTTTGTAGCTTATTTTTGCTGAAATCCTAAATGTTTTAGTGGTTATTTTGAAGAAATGCCTAAATTGAAGTTTCAGCATACAGTCAATTTGCTTCTGCTACATCTTTTTTGACAACAAAACGCCTTTGCAATTCAAGGGAAGCCAACTATAATACATAGAAACTTTAATTTTTTCCATTTCTTTTAAGACATGCCATTACATTTTTTTGATAGATTTCCATTTCAACAGAACAAAATATTAAATGGAAGAATATTCTTAGTGTTGCATTGAACCTCATATCTTTTATGACATTTTTTTGATAGAGTTCCATTTCAACAAGAAAATATCTAATCGAAGAATCTTCTCAGTGTTGCATAGAACTTTCATAGTTTCATAGCATCATGGTAGAGCTAAGGGTTATTAAGTTAAACATATCAAGTTTGATCAGCTTCTTGTTTAATGGTTTGGAATAATTTGCATTTTTGAATGATTTCTCAGTTACTTTCCACCGAACAAGTTTCTTTTTTTATGGCTTTTGGCCAATGCTCTCTTCTCATTAGGGTTTAGTGTCAAATCAAATCAACTTAAGCCTTTATGAGCTAGCTCAAAATCGGCTGGCTTGAATTTGAATTGTGTTAGCTTGAGATGTATATATATATATATATATGAATAAGCTCAATTTGATCCATTTCAATTTGAATTCAGCTTGAAGGTCAGACTGAGCTAAAAATTTGGCTTATGGATTAGCTTGTTTGGATCGATCTAAGCAAAAAATTGATTCAATTTTTTAGTGATTTTTGATCTTCAATCTTAAAACTCAACCCTACTTCTCATAAGATTGATTGAACTTTAAAATTGGCAGATTGCTTTCAATGGACATTAATTGATGGAATGATTTGAGAGCTTTATGTACCTTGATGTTCTAGATAGATAACTTGTAATTCATTAGGGATTTTATGATGGCCTTCACCATCAATGAATTCCTTGAAGCATCATATTACAAGCACTTTATAAATGGTGGCTTGGAGGATCTTGAATATCACAATTTCCCATCATTATCAAGTGCAAAAATTTCCATTTTAGTGCAGTTCTTTCATTTTAGTAATCTTGTTTAATTTCATTATGTTAGAAGCAAAAAAATGCGTTAGGATATTCTCATGTAGAATGCATCAGAATGAGCTTCAAAGTTATTGGATTGGCTCTTAGATTAGTTCAATTCAGGATATCATATGGAACACTAATCTCGGAGCAAATCCAAAGGTTATAAAACCCATTTTTTTGCGTTTTGTATCCAGATATCCTGACAATTTTTCTTTTCGTATTAGAAGTGTCTTTTGTTCATAGGATAAAAACTCATGTTGATTCATTTTTTTTTTTTGCTTTTGCCATATTGAACTTATCTAGGTTAAGTAGGAATGAAGTAAGAGATAGTTTAAGATTATCTTCTAATAGTTCTTATGGAATTGAACAATTTGAACAGATCCTATTTTAATGTAATTGTTAAAGCAAACTTCATGATGAGCATTTTGGTGGATGAATGAGTTCTAATGCGTTAGCTTGCATCCCATCTTATCCATCATTCGATGTGGTGGTTTTACATTTAGTATCATCTAGCAGAATTTGGAATTATTAAAAATATAAAAGAGGTTTTTACATGACTTGGGGACATTTAATACGAGCTTGTTGCCATTGTTATGTTTAACTGGTGTTGTTGGCCTGATATTTATGGGTATTGTGGCGGGTTACCGTAGCATTAGTTTGGCGGGATTTTCTCACCTAGCCTTGAGTATCTAGGTTGGTTTTGAGGGTTGAAGTTAGTTGATTTGAAAACTTGTAAGTTAAATTGATAATGGATTAGCTGATTTAGGATTTTAAAATTAAATTAAGATAAATTAACTTTAAATTAAGATTGATCCCATGCCATCCTTATCTACTAACTTGTGTTATGATGATTTTATAAATAGTAGTTTGTGGCATGTAAGTCGTAAATTTTGTGAATAAAATTTTTCTTCCCTTCTTAGTATTGTGAGTGCAAGTTGGATGCTTGATTTTCTTTGAGTGCGGTAGAAGTGTGCACTTGTGTTTTGGCACGTCATCTTCTTGTACTGACATGGGAGTATTTTTTTTCTTTACTTTTTTGGTAATTCCATTCCTTTTCTGTTTGTTCTACATTATTTTATTAATTGACTAATATAGTGGCCTTGATTTTGGTTAAAGAGTGAACCAAAGAGTGAAATGCCAAAATTCTGATTTTCTGAAAATATATTCGTTTGCTCTTTAATTTTATTTGCAAAAAAAATTCCTGTTGGAATTTTCATATATTTATGATTGTTTTAGTATGAATTGGGCTTGAATAGTACTATTGTATGTTTATGTGGAATGAAAGTTATAATTGGTAACTTGTGATCTGTGAATCATATACTTTTCTTTAGATGAAAGCAACTATGCATCATATTGGTTGATTAGGAATTATATCGTGGAATCATCCACATTATCACATATTTATACTTTCACCATTCGTTAGGCTCCCAAAAGCTGTTGGCTTTTTATTGGAAGTGCACTCCATTGGTACTGCTTGTTAGAGGGAAACCGGAAGTTAGAAATTTTTTTGGAACAATAATTGCGAGCACATGCATAATTTTGTTTTATTCCAATTTTGCCTTTTTTTGGTCTAATACTAAACACTTTGCACATAGTGCTTCTTCTTTTGTGAAGAATTCCTACATTTGGGAAATATTTTGGAGTTATGTTTTAGCAGAGGAAATGTATAATTGGGTACGACGTGCTGATCTTCTTGCATAGAAATTGAATATTTATTATGGATGCATTCTTTTGTATTATTTTGTTAGTACTTTCAGTTTTAAATGTTTATTTTTTTCGCATTGCAGGAGTGTTGTCTTGCAGGTTCCTTCCTCTAATTTGCAAAGACGTGCAGGTAGTTTATTGCCTCCTGCAGAAGATTGGTGCAACTTGCAAACAGTCTCAGACAAACACTCAGTTAATAATGCCTCAAAAGTATGCTCTTATGCTAGCTTCTTTATTTTATCTGTGTATTCTAGGTTGGAACTATATTGAAGCCCCCATTCCTCTCTCTCTCTATCACTATTGTTTTTTTCTCCCTTACTCACGCTGACAGACTACTGAAGCTCAGGCCACAGTTTCAAATGTTAGTGCTGGATGGCTTGCTATTCTGCCAGCAGCTTCCTCTTGGTATGCCTAGTTCATTTTTTTTTTATCTGGTAGAGTTTTTGTTTTCTAAGTTTTACATTTCTTAGGGGTTCACGTGCTTCAAATGGCTTGACGCCATCTACAAGCACAGTATGCTCCCAAAGTTCAGAAAAACAAAAGGTTGAAACCAAAAGCCATTCTTCTACCCATTCTTCAATTAGCATAGGCGCAGAGGATGTGTCTCCTTCATGGCATGACAATGAAGTTACAGTGTCAATAGCTGAGGAAGGGCATAGCAATCCTCTTCCATCAGAACCTTCTAAATTTCAACCTGGAAAGGTCTCCCCCACAACTGCATCAGATCTGACATTCGTTTCTCTTCATTCTGATGCTAACGGTTTTGGAGATTCAGCATGGGATGATGATCCTGTTATAGCATCTAAACTTGTCGAGGAAACCCCGAGCAGTTCTAGTGCAATTATACTGGAAAAATGGTCAACTGTAGATAGTGAATGTCAAATATCAGGAGTGGGCCTGCAAACAACCTCTGCTTCAGGTAAAACAAGTTGTAGTTCATCACAAGTATGTCTAGCGGGCCCTACTTCCCCAGTTTCTCAAGACAAGGATGGCATCTTCTCTGCATCCAGGAAGAAAATAGATGCTGTGAATTTGATGGGAGAGGAAAGTTTGAACAAACAATCTTGTAGTAGTTCTGCTAGGCCAACAGATGTTAATCAACATGCACATACTTCTTGCCTGGGTTCCTCAGCTCCATATATGGATAAAAAAAGTAAACCCAACCCAGTTCACAATCATGAAAATAATGCTTTTGTGGGTTCTACTATGCTGAGAAGCCAACTTTCTACAAAAGGGAAAAATGGTTCTGAAGATCTTGGAAATTTAATTTCAGTTCCATCCTTTGAAGTAACTGTCTCCTCAAATGCAGTTTCCACATCCAGTTCAAATTTAGAGTTACCAATGATGGGTTTTGAATCTACTGGAGATGGGGATAAAGATATTTCTCCAGCTA
Source organism: Dendrobium catenatum (assembly GCF_001605985.2). Lineage (NCBI taxonomy): Eukaryota > Viridiplantae > Streptophyta > Magnoliopsida > Asparagales > Orchidaceae > Dendrobium > Dendrobium catenatum. The sequence continues at coordinate 4,762,552 of NW_021320070.1, read as the reverse complement.
TAATTGGTATTAAACAATTAGGCTCTGCTGACACCATTCAAATATCACGCTCACCTCATTTTACTCACTCTCTTAGTAATTGCAAACATCAGCCATGCAGTAGTTTAAATGACCTTGATGCAAATACCAACTCTTCATCTGGAGAGTCTATCATGCCGATAAATGCAGTTTTTAATCAGACCTCTTCAAATGAGGGCAATAAAGTAGACCTTAGCAATATGTACAAACCTGAAATCTCTTTAGACAGTGTTGTGGTTAGCTCCAACAGAGGTTTCAGATTTTTGGATAGTTTTAATGACTCAAGTAGAAGTGAGAAAGATACAACTGTAAATACTAAAGAGAGCAACATCATTACAGATATATTATCATTAGACTTTGACCAATGGAATGAGTCAATGTCACCAGCTGATGATTTGTCTAGGATGCTCAGTGACAATGGGGGCCAAAATTCTTCTGTTGCGCTTTCAAGATCATGGATTTCACAAAATATCAATCAATCTAGGTTTTCCTTTGCTAGACAAGAGGATCCAGTCAAATCAGTTGAACCTTCTATCAGCGATACTGAACATATGAAGAGAGGTATTATGTTAAAAGGTTCACGTGCCAATGGTTTTCAAAATGGTTCCACAGGCGACGATTCTTATGGCTATTGTGCAACGCAATCTTTGGATAGGCCTGCAGGTGAATACATTCTTTGTGATGGTATTTTCTTCTGAATATCTCAATTTTTTGTTTGTTCTATCACGTTTAATTGATGTTTTGCAGTACTATTTTTCTTCCTTATTCTGCTACCTTGATGCGACTTGCATGTAACATTCATTAAGGATCTTTAAAATCAATGAAATTCCGTTATGTTTAACTTTGCACTATATCATACCAGAGTTTGGTAATTTATGGGCCAGACTAATGGCTTGCATAGAACGTTTCCAGTTTTGGATTGCATTAAATTTGTTGAGCACATGAAAGCAGACCTTGTGGTGGTTTTCCTTAGCAGTAATAGCTCAATGCTGCTATTTCAAATCAGAATTTAAAACGTTAACTGATAGAATATCTAATTGGCACTATCTATTTAAACATAGCCTAAGCAGAATTTAACTGAAAAGAGCTAAGAATGAAAGGTGTATCTATCTTGACAATCATTTTTCCTTAGCAGTACTAGCCAAATGCAGCTAGCTTAAATCAGAGATATTAAACATATGAGGAGAGGTATTATGTTAAAAGGTCACGCACTAATGGTTTCAAAATCTTTCCGCAGTGCTATCTGTAGATAGGCCCGCATGTGAATACATTCTTTGTGATGGTGCTTTCTCCTGAAAATATCAATGTTTTGCTTGTTCTATTATGCTTAATTGTTGTTGTGTTATGCGTTTTTTCCTTATCTTGCTACGTTGATCTGACCTGCTTGTGTTGGGATCTTTAAAATCAATGTGCTTTGGTTATGTTTAAATTTTGCATTATCTCATGCGAGACTTCGGTAATGCATCGGCCGCACTTATGACCTGCATAGAAAATTTGCCATTATTGTTTGTACTAGGTTGCAGAGAGGCATATATATTCACTAGGCATGGCTTGTAATACTCAAAACTTTTTTTTTTTACCTATTTAACATCCAAACCTTAATATTTTAAAAGTTTACCAATCGGTCAATGGTTTTCATGCATGCGATGAGTATAGGAAGTCGCGGGGGATCTCATAGTTAGATTTGGCCAAAGGCCACTAATGGAGCGGTGACGTGCGGTGGCAAAGAGTCATGATGCAATCAATTAGGGGAAGGCCATTGACTGGACAACGTATTTTAGAATACCGAAACCCTCAACGAAGAAGAAGATGCAACCAAATGTGTCAGGGCTTCGTTAACAAGATGTTAATGGTAAGGGTTTAGAAAAGTGGTACTTTTGATGTTACTTAAACAAGGGAGCAATATGTGAGCAAATGTAAATATTTATGTGTGAAATATGTAAATAAGAAGGTTTTGTGTGTTATGTATGTAAATGTCCCTTATTTCTAGTAGGTGAGGAGCTAAAGATTGCATTCAAGTTCATAGGTTAAATCTAGAGTGATGAAAATCATAAACCTTTTCTTGGACAATGAAAATCATTTTTTTAATCCTTTTTTTTCTCTTAATATTTTTATATAATTTTCAATGATTATCTTGAAGAAATAAAATCCTTTGTTAGTTGTTCTTGTATAGGAAAATTAATGCTTTAGTATGATTATGATACTTCTTGATCTTTGTTCGATAATTGTTGTTGTATAAAAGATATGAGCATATAAAAAATCAGAATATTTCTATAATATTCTAGTATTTTGGATTATTTTAAAGTTTTACGTGGGAAAAGTAGTTAGTGATATTTAGAATGTTGCAAAAGATGTGCTTGGAGTATTAAAGGGAAAAGCTCCAAATAATAAAAATAGTTGGTGGTAGAATCAAAATATACAAAAAAAGATAAAAAATAAGAAGATTTGTTCTAAAAATTGGTTTAGAAGTGAAAGATGCTAGATGAGTGAAGAATAAGTGCGTTTATTTCTATTTTTTAGAATAAAGGTGATGCACAAGATTATGCGAATTATAGAGAGATTAAGTTGATGTGTTATACATTAAAATTATGAGAGAGAGAGTTATGGAGCATAGGTTGCTGCGTGATACTAATGTTTCTCAAAATCAATTTGGACTCATGTCGGGTAGGTCTACTATGGAAGCTATTCATTTATTGAGAGGTTTGATGGAGATGTATAGAGAGAGTATGGAGGATCTACATATGATATTTACTGATTTAGTGAAAGCATGTTATAAAGTTCCAAGAGAAATGCTATGGAGAGTTCTAGAAAAGAAAGTTGTTAATAATGCTTATATTCAAGTCATTAAGGATATGTATCGGGAGCTGTTACTTGTGTTCAAACACAAGGTGGTTTGACCAAGTATTTTCCTATTTTAGTTGAACTAATTACATCAAGAATCAGCCTTAAGCCCATATCTTTTTGCTTTAGTCATGGATGTTCTCACTAGCCATTTTCAAGAGGTCGTACCTTGGTGTATGTTTTTTGCTGGTGATATTCTTCTTGTTTATATGACTAGAGAGGGAGTTGAAGATAAACTTGAATTATGGAGGTTAACCTTAGAATCTAAAGGCTTTCGTTTGAGTAGATCTAAAACTGAATATATGGAGTGTAATTTTAGTAATAATATATCTAGTGGGGGATTGCGACGTTGGGCGATCAAATCATTAATAAGAGTACACGTTTTAGATATCTTGGGTCTATTGTTCCGAGTGATGGTGAAATAGATGGGGATATTATTAATAGAATTCAAGTTGGATGATTAAAGTGGAGGAATACCCGGGCTTGTGGTGTGATAGAAAAGTCTACATCAAATTTAAGGGGAAATTCTATAAGATCGTGGTGAGACCAGTAATGCTTTATGGTGCATAATGTTGGCCATCAAAAGAGAAGCATAATATTAAGTGTTGCAGAGATGAGGATGCTCAGGTGGATGAGTGGAGAGTAAAGACAGGATACGAAATGAGCATATACGTGAAAAGGTTGGAGTAAGGGTGTAAGCGAGCCGAGCTAGCTCACTAGCTCGCTCGAGCTCGACTCGTTTATGGGCTTTCGAGCTCAAACTCGAGCTCGTTTAGTAAACGGGCTTGTGTTCGAGCTTGATGAGGCTTGACTCGTGAGCTCGCAAGCCAGCTCGAATATTTATTAATATTTTTTAAATAATTTTATAATTGCTAAACATTGCAGTTTTTTTTTTAAATCTCGCCTAAATTTTAAAAACCCCTCTCGTGTTTTTAAAAATCCCGTCAATGATCCAGTGGACGCGAATTCAAAGCATACTCGGCTCCTCACATTTGTAAGCCGGTTGGACGAGATTCGAGGCAGAAGGCGGTTCGTTGTTTGCGAAACGAGGCAAGTAGAACCAAGCAGCAAGCGAGCGTGGAAAGAGGCGGGCTCGAGCGTGGGAGCTCACTTGGTTACAACAGGTTGATGACGCTGTTGCGGAAGGAGGATGACGCGGACCGCTGAGGCTCGTAAGTCGGCTCGAGCTCTTTTGTAGCTGGATGAGCTCAAGTTCGAGCTGGCTTTCTGATTGACAAGCTGAGTTCGATAGTGCCATTACTCGACTCGTTTACACCCCTAGGTTGGAGCAGCTCTAATGGAAGAAAAGATTAGAGATAGTCGCCTTTTTTATCCGTTGTGTTCTGTTAAGGGTCAAATTCTCATTTAAATCTAATAAAGAAAGATCATTTCTAATATTCTCTAACCAAGTCTTTTAAGGGCAGGTGGATAAAGAGAGCAAGGGAGAGATTTATTTGATTTTATCATGTAATCTTATTTCTATAAAAAGGGGTCGAATGAATGAATTATAAATAAAACTTGATTATTCTCTCTCTTCATTGGGTCCTCTGTAACTCCCATTAACATTTGTACTATCTCATGTTTGTCTTTATAGTTTGAAGGTAGCTTAACTCTCTCTCCTATTCAATTTCTCATTTTTTTATATTTATCTCTCTTTATAAACCCAATCTCTCCCCTATCTCTTTCTCTCTTTGTCCAATTGATGTCTCTACTTTCTCTCTCTCAATGCTACTCTTCTCTCTCTCTTGAATTGTTTTATTCTATCCCCCATAAAAATTCGTATTATTCTTGATTTTCCTTCTTTTGTAGAAATCCAAACCCAAAAAATAATCTGTGATTTCTCTCTCCTGCATGATTTTCATGGGCAATAGTATTACAACATCTTCTTTCTCCAAGAGAAATCTTGCAAATAAATATATTTAGGAAATAAGGGAGAATAACATGTGGGTGATCATCAAACTGGCGTTAGATTATTCTTCTGCAGTATTAATTTACACCCTTAATCAAGTATATAAATCTTAACTAATGGTTGCATTTTAATTAAATGCTCGAAATAGGGGATTATTGACCTTTCAGTTGTATTTTATGCCGACCCCACATAGTGGGATAAAGGCTTAATGTTGTTGTTGTAGTATAAAATAACATTTGAATATCCTTTTATTTGTCCTTAATTATTAACGCTATTCAAATCATGAACATTTCCTTTTTTTAATTAATTTTTTTTTCTTTAATAATATATTGCCATGGATTACCCATAGAAATCTTACTTTTATTTTTATTTTTATAACTATCATTAATTATGAAATTTCTGATTTAATTTTTTCCATAAGATTATGAAATTATGAAATTATCTATTATATTGAGTTCTCTACTCTTATGCAATTACTTATCAAATTCTCAATATAAAATTCAGATTTTGTATTTCACCTACGCAAATTAAATATGAGTTTTCTCACCATATGTAAAGGTGATCTAATCTCAACCTTTTTTTTTTTATTTCATATTTCATTAATCTTAAAATAAGTTGTAAAATCCTCTTATTTAAAAACATACCTTGAGACTTCTTTCCTCCTTTAGTACAAATAAATAACTGTCTTATATAGTTGGTATGTTCTCTTTCTCCACCTAAAATAAAAACAAAATAATATTTTGGAATGTTAAAATTATATCTAAGATTTATTCATTGAAATGCAATCTAAGTTGAAACTTATTTTACATCTGTTTTGGAAGAAAATAAAACTCTAGCTTTTGCTCAACATAGCTTTATGTGTTTACATCCACGTGATTGCATGAAATTGCATTGTGCTTACTTGATTTTAGCCTCGCTCAACTAGGCCTCACAGTTAATGCAATCCACAATTTGGTTTTCGTCCCTCTAACTTTAATCGTTCTCTTCTTGTTATTCTTTCTTTCACCTATCCTCTATTTTTTTAATCTCTCACTCTTTTTGTCTCTATCTCACTTCCTCTTTCTTTCGCTCACCTGTTTGCTTTCCTCGCTTGCACCTCTACTCGCCCAACCCCCTTCTTGTGTCTCTGCATGAGACAGAAGTGGCTTCCTTTCTGCTCACGCAGCCAGTTCAACATTAAATTTTTTTAAACTAATTAATTAAATTGACTTTTACAATAATTGTCTCTGCCTGGTCCATTCTTCTCCAAAGTTTTCCTCATCACCCAACAAAGTTGCTTTGCCCTCTACAGGCACCACAAACACTTGCACACCTAAGCCATCCCATCTTCTTTAAATTATCTAATTTAGCAAAACAAAACCCAACTATATGTATTCTCTCTTTTCCTCTTTTATGTACTTTCTATCATTTAGCTAAGAGCTACTGGCTTCCTTGTATATAGTCCACTACATATAGTTCTCATCATACCCAACTTATACACTATGTAGCAGGGGACCTTCCACCATTCTCCTTCTTTTTTTGGTTTTAGATACTCTTTTATAGATAACTTCTTTCAATTTTGCCAGTATTTTCCATAAAAAACTAAATCAGAAACTCTCTCCAAATTTATTTAAACTCAAAAGTTTGGTTGAATGACAATTCTACACTTAAAATTCTTCATTCCAATGTTGATGATGAATGCACAAACAAAACCTTCCAAACATTTTTTATTAAATGGGGAATACTTCACCAATATAATGCACATATAGTCTTGAAAAAAAGAGTATTGCCATGCAAGCTTCACACATAATCGAAACAGTTCGAACACTACTTCAAGCCAACTGGCCTCACAAACTTTGAGTTGAGGATCTTCTCACAATCGTCCATCTCATTAATTGACTGCCCCCTCCCATAACTAATAAAATCTCTATATATAAATCCTTAGCTACCACCACTATACTTGCACCTCAAAACTTTTGGGTGCCTATGCCATTTGTGGCTTAGATTGTGTCCTGGAAGCAAACTAGTTCCTAAGTCTACTTGGTGCATCTTCCTTGGCCATGCTTCTTATAAAGGCTAGAAATGCTATAATCTCTATTCCAACACCACCATTACTCCTCACCATGCCCTCTTTAATGAGGATACATTTATCTACATTTGTCCCCCTACATCTGTTCCACAACCCACATCTCCATCTATCTCTCTCCTTTTTACTCTTGTCTCAGCCTCTATAGCCTAAATTCCTCAATCACCTATTAGATCATCCATTCTAGCTCCTCACATACTTGTTGGAGGTAGGTTATCCATATTCCATACTTGCACCCATGGTCACCTAGCCTCTATCTGCTCTACTTATTAAGCCACATATGACCTTGGCACTCCCTCCACATTCTTCTTTTCACTCACTTTTTCTAGGCTAGCCATCTGCACCGTCTTCTTTTGTAGGATCTCATCATACATCCCATATTAACTCATCTAAAGATTGGTCATCCTAAACAAAAACCAATTCTTAACTTGAATCATATCCTATGTGATTAGCTGGTCCAACTTTGTTATACTTAAGCCGTAAAATATGCAAAATTGTAGAAAGCCATGCCAAATGAATTTTAAGCCCTTCAAACTTAGGGTACTTGAATCTTTACTCCTCCCTTTCATAATTGTAGTGAGTTGGGCTGCAAATGAATTTATAAAACCAAGTTTAACTTCGATGTTACCATCGCAAGGCATAGGCATGTCTAGTTGCTCACGGCTGCAAACAAAATATGGTATCAACATGAAAGAAACATGTAGTCCATTTACCAAAATGGCCACCATTCGAATTTTCTCACAATAGTTTTACACCACATATGGCATGTCAATCAACTTTGGCATCTCCAATTCCTTCATCGGAAACTCGGTGAAATGGTCTTCGTCGCATGAACACAAGGCTTGAAAGGTCCACAATGCCTGCATCACATGTCTTCTTCAAAAATATTGCATTGTGCTTACTTGATTTTAGCCTCGCTCAACTAGGCCTCACAGTTAATGCATTCCACAATTTGGTTTTCGTCCCTCTAACTTTAATCGTTCTCTTCTTGTTATTCTTTCTTTCACCTATCCTCTATTTTTTTAATCTCTCACTCTTTTTGTCTCTATCTCACTTCCTCTTTCTTTCGCTCACCTGTTTGCTTTCCTCGCTTGCACCTCTACTCGCCCAACCCCCTTCTTGTGTCTCTGCATGAGACAGAAGTGGCTTCCTTTCTGCTCACGCAGCCAGTTCAACATTAAATTTTTTTAAACTAATTAATTAAATTGACTTTTACAATAATTGTCTCTGCCTGGTCCATTCTTCTCCAAAGTTTTCCTCATCACCCAACAAAGTTGCTTTGCCCTCTACAGGCACCACAAACACTTGCACACCTAAGCCATCCCATCTTCTTTAAATTATCTAATTTAGCAAAACAAAACCCAACTATATGTATTCTCTCTTTTCCTCTTTTATGTACTTTCTATCATTTAGCTAAGAGCTACTGGCTTCCTTGTATATAGTCCACTACATATAGTTCTCATCATACCCAACTTATACACTATGTAGGGGGACCTTCCACCATTCTCCTTCTTTTTTTGGTTTTAGATACTCTTTTATAGATAACTTCTTTCAATTTTGCCAGTATTTTCCATAAAAAACTAAATCAGAAACTCTCTCCAAATTTATTTAAACTCAAAAGTTTGGTTGAATGACAATTCTACACTTAAAATTCTTCATTCCAATGTTGATGATGAATGCACAAACAAAACCTTCCAAACATTTTTTATTAAATGGGGAATACTTCACCAATATAATGCACATATAGTCTTGAAAAAAAGAGTATTGCCATGCAAGCTTCACACATAATCGAAACAGTTCGAACACTACTTCAAGCCAACTGGCCTCACAAACTTTGAGTTGAGGATCTTCTCACAATCGTCCATCTCATTAATTGACTGCCCCCTCCCATAACTAATAAAATCTCTATATATAAATCCTTAGCTACCACCACTATACTTGCACCTCAAAACTTTTGGGTGCCTATGCCATTTGTGGCTTAGATTGTGTCCTGGAAGCAAACTAGTTCCTAAGTCTACTTGGTGCATCTTCCTTGGCCATGCTTCTTATAAAGGCTAGAAATGCTATAATCTCTATTCCAACACCACCATTACTCCTCACCATGCCCTCTTTAATGAGGATACATTTATCTACATTTGTCCCCCTACATCTGTTCCACAACCCACATCTCCATCTATCTCTCTCCTTTTTACTCTTGTCTCAGCCTCTATAGCCTAAATTCCTCAATCACCTATTAGATCATCCATTCTAGCTCCTCACATACTTGTTGGAGGTAGGTTATCCATATTCCATACTTGCACCCATGGTCACCTAGCCTCTATCTGCTCTACTTATTAAGCCACATATGACCTTGGCACTCCCTCCACATTCTTCTTTTCACTCACTTTTTCTAGGCTAGCCATCTGCACCGTCTTCTTTTGTAGGATCTCATCATACATCCCATATTAACTCATCTAAAGATTGGTCATCCTAAACAAAAACCAATTCTTAACTTGAATCATATCCTATGTGATTAGCTGGTCCAACTTTGTTATACTTAAGCCGTAAAATATGCAAAATTGTAGAAAGCCATGCCAAATGAATTTTAAGCCCTTCAAACTTAGGGTACTTGAATCTTTACTCCTCCCTTTCATAATTGTAGTGAGTTGGGCTGCAAATGAATTTATAAAACCAAGTTTAACTTCGATGTTACCATCGCAAGGCATAGGCATGTCTAGTTGCTCACGGCTGCAAACAAAATATGGTATCAACATGAAAGAAACATGTAGTCCATTTACCAAAATGGCCACCATTCGAATTTTCTCACAATAGTTTTACACCACATATGGCATGTCAATCAACTTTGGCATCTCCAATTCCTTCATCGGAAACTCGGTGAAATGGTCTTCGTCGCATGAACACAAGGCTTGAAAGGTCCACAATGCCTGCATCACATGTCTTCTTCAAAAATTCATGTAGAATCTCAAATAAGCTCCTTGTTAATGGTTCACCACATTCATCAACCACCTACATAAGCTTGATTTTCAGTTATGTTATACTCAACTATCAAAGATGCAAAATGGAGGAAAGCCATGTCAAAAGAATTTCAAGCCTTTCAAACTCTAGGGACCTTGATCCTCACTCCTCCCTTTCATAATCATGATGTGTTGGGTTGCAAATGAATTTATAAATTCAATTTCAACTCCGATGGCACCATCACAACACATAATGCACACCCAGTAGCTTAAGGCTACAATTCGAAATATGGTAATGACTATAAAAACATTTAACCTAGTTCCAAAATACTGTCCATCAGAAATTTTCTCATAGTGGACTTACATCACAGTAAGCAGATCACTCAAGTTTATGTCTCCAATGTCTTCCTTCTTGGAAAATTCACTAGAACGATCTTCATGGTGCAACCAAAAGGCTTCCTAGATCCATTATGTCCGCATCACGTATGTCTTCTTTAGAGAGCCATATACGGTCTCAAACAGGCCCCCTGTTAAAGGGTTTCCATGATCTCCGATCATCTACAATAGCTTGATTTTCAATCTAGCGTAACAACTCAACTGATCCCTCCATTCTCATCTACAATCATAGAAATACTGCCATGTACATGCTCATATATATAGATAAATATTTCTTATAGGCAACAATCCCACTTGCAGCTCTACCTTGCTTGATAGCCTATACCAACACTTACACATGTGCACTGATTTCCAATTTAGCACATCTGATCGCTTGGCCGCCCCTTCTCATCTGCAATACAACTCACAATAATACCATCAAGTACATACTCATCTATGTTGATGACATACTTCATAAAGTCAATAGTCCCATAACTATTTGCACTTTGCTTCATAACCCATTGCAGCACTTCCAAATGTGCAATCTTGGCTCCATAATGCATTTTTTGGGAATTCAAGCACAACCAATACCCATTGGAATTCATCTCCTTCAATCCTAATATTCTCTTAACTTCATTGATTCGTTTTGGGTGAACGAAAGTGATAGGAAATACTTGAGTTCCCAAGTAACCCTAAGGGAAATACTTGAGTTCGCAAGCAAACATAATAGTGATTAGTGAAAACAGCAAGAAAACTGCTGATTTTAGAGAGAAATCAGCACTACGATGCAGAATTTTCAGAAAAATGGAGAGGAAAACACAAACAAACTTCTTCTATTCAATCCCCAAATAAGGATAACAGTAAATGATACAAGCTTTGTCAATTCGAGAGGAAGAAACAACTCTCCAAATCTCTAGCCAAGCCTAGAGCCCAAAGGAACAAACCCTAGATATCAAATTTGTTTTCAAACTCAAGATGAAACTCTAATTCTAGCATTAGCAACTAATTAAAGCCAAATGAGTAATACAAAATCCCTAAACAACCACTCATTCAAATATTTCCCTCAAAAGAAATTATTAATCAAGGTGTGGGCCCCATAGGAGCAGCTGGCCACTTCCCTCTCCCTTGTGTCGGCGGCTATATTATAAAATCGGTTCAATAGGGACAGTCGACCCCTCTTGGGCCGGCTTAACATTACTCCCCTCCTAAAGAATCACCTTGGGACAAGGTGAAAAGAAGGAAACTGAAGCCTCACTCTCTCATATGGCTCCCAAGTGGCATCGAAATCGGGAAGGTCCCTCCATCTAATAAGCACTTCTTTGTTTCCCTTTTTATCGGATCTTACTCCCCCCAGCTCTAATGGTTCTAAGACCACTTCCAAGTCCTCTATCAGTGTAATTGGCAACTCTGCACAGACTGCATGCTCCCCTTGAGCTCTTCTCAACTGTAATACATGGAAAATTGGGTGTATGGTGGCAGATGGGGGTAACTTCAAACAATACGCCATTGCTCCGATCTTGTCCAAAATCTCATAGGGATCAAAGTACTTTGGAGCCAATTTCTCGTTTCTCATGTTGGAAATTGATCTCTACTTGTAGGGCCTTATTTTCAAGAATACTTTCTCTCCAACCTCAAATTGTATGTCCCTCCTATGTCTATATGTCTGCTTTTTCATGATTTGTTGTGCCCTGAACAGATGTTTCTTCAATTCCTCCAACACCTTATCCCTTTCCTCTAAGTATTGCTAAACTGAATAAACTGGTGTACTCCCCTCCCAAAATGCACTAAGTGTTGGTTTTTGGGGGGGGGGGGGGTTGTGGGGGGGGGGGGGGGGGGGGGGGGTAGGTCTCTTCCATGCAGTATTTTAAAAGGAGTCATTTGATATGCAGAATGGTGCGAAGTATTGTACCAATACTCGGCCCATGCGAACCATTTAGCCCACATCCGTGGGTTTTCAGAAACAAAACACCTCAAATAGTCTCCAAGTTTTGGTTCACCACTTTTGTTTGACCGTCTATTTGCGGGTGATAGGCGGTGTTTCTCTTAAGAACAGTGCCCTGCAACCTAAACAACTCCCTCCAAAACTGATTGAGAAAAATTTTGTCTCGATCCAACACAATCGACGCAAGAATCCCATGCAGTCGAACCACCTCCCTGATGAATGCTTCTGCCACTATTAATGCAGTGTAGGGATGTCGTAAGGTGATGAAATGTGTATACTTACTAAGTCTGTCAACCACCACCATGATGACTGTGAATCCTTCTAATCGTAGTAGGTCGTCTATGAAATTAATGGACACTTCCTCTCATACTCTGTTTGGAAGTGCCAAGGGTTGTAGTAGTCCCCCTAGAGCCATTGCCATATATTTGTTTCTCTGGCACCCTTCACACCTCGCAACCATCTCCTCAATATCTTTATAAATATTCTTTCAGTAAAGCTCAGATGCTAACCTTCTATAAGTTTTATGTACACTTGAATGACCTCCCACTGCACTGCCGTGAAATTCCTTTAACAAGTGAGGAATATGTATGGAAGTTCGTGGTCTCACAAATCTCCCTTGATACAACAACCTCTCCCCCTCAATATAGTAACCAGAATGGCTACTATTATCTCCCATCAAATCCTTCCTAATCTTTCTCAACTCTTCATTCAGCATGCTTTCTTCCTTGATGGCCCCCTGGTCTACCATCAGTGGTATTGAAACCGCCAACTCTTGAAGTTCCCCAACACATCTAGATAAGGCATTAGCCACCTTATTTTCCACCCCAGGCTCGTATTGGATCTCAAAATCATAGCCTTACAATTTGGACAACCATCTCTGATGCTCCTCGGTCACCAACCTTTGCTCTAACAGATACTTCAGGCTCCTCTGATCCGCCCGGATAATGAAATGACTACCAAAAAGATAAGGGTGCCACTTATGAATAACCAAGACAATGACCATCAACTCTCTCTCATGCACCGACTTTAATCTATCCCTAGTTGATAGTACTTGACTAAAGTATGCTATTGGTCTATGATTCTGCATCATCACTGCCCCCAATCCATACCTTAATGTATCGGTCTCCACTACAAAGATCTGGCTGAAGTCCGGAAGAGCTAAAACTGGGAATGTCATCATGACTTTCTTCAATCTCTCAAAAGCCTGGGTTGTTACCTCTCCCCACAAAAAAGTGTCCTTCTTTAGTTGCTCGGTCAAAGGCCAAGCTATGGTATTGTACCCCCTCACAAATCTCCTATAGTACCTAGTCAGTCTTAGGAAACCCCTCAACTCTCTTATATTCCTAGGCATAGGCCATTTCTGCATTGCCTCAAATTTTGTTTGATCAGTCGCCACTCCCTTGTGGGATACTACATGACCCAAGTACTCCACGCTCGACTGGGCGATGCTGCATTTCTTTAGGTTGGCCCTTAGCTGATGCTCCTGTAAAACCTTCAGAACCTCTTCAAGTGCTCCAGATGCTCATCCGTTTTGTTGTACACTAGAATTTCATAAAAAAATACCAGAACAAACTTCCTGAGGTACTGCCGGAATATCCTATTCATCAAAGACTGAAAAGTAGTAGGGGTGTTAGTGCTGCATTTCTTTAGGTTGTCCCCCAGCTGATGCTCTTGTAAAACCTTCAGAACCTCCTTTAAGTGCTCCAGATGCTCATCCGTTTTGTTGTACACCAGAATGTCATAAAAAAATACCAGAACAAACTTCCTGATGTACTGCCGGAATACCTATTCATCAAATACTGAAAAGTAGCAGGGGCGTTAGTGAGCTCAAATGACATCACCAAGAACGCGTAGTGCCCCTCATGTGTCCTGAAGGCCGTTTTCTGAATATCCTTCTTCATCCTGATTTGATGGTAGCCCGACTTCAAGTCGATCTTGGAAAACACTACTGCTCCATACAACTCATCTAATAGTTCATCGATCATCGGAATGAGAAATTTTATCCTGTACAGTCTCATTATTCAACGCCTTGTAATTCACACAAAACCACCAGCGTCCATCCTTCTTTTTGACCTCGGTCTCCCCCTAGGTTTGCAATCATTTATCCCCAGGATGACATCATTTTTTCCCAACTCCAAGGGAAGAAAGTTCTCCCTCACTTGGATCCCCTAAGTGGTCAACACTACTCCCCTACACACTCCTCTACCCATTTTCACCTTTCCTGTGCCCATCATCACCCCATAGCCTCATGTATCCATTAATTTCACCCATAATAGATCTGCAATCTGGGTAGAGATGAAATTATGGGTTGCCCCACTATCTATCATCACTACCTCTTTATCAGCTATCTCTCCCTTCACTTTCATAGTGTGATTCAGAGTGAATCCCACCATTGAGTTTACAGAGACTTCTGCCACATCAAGATGCAACTCTCCTCTTCCTCCATCTTTAACCCGCTTCCACCTCCCCTTCAGCTTCCTCGTCATCACAGACTGTGAGAACCTGAAGAGTTCAATCCTTACACCTATGCCCCGACATGTAATTCTCATCACATCTAAAACACAACCATTTCGCCCTTTTCTTTTGTATATCCTTCTTCATCAACCTTTTCAAACTTCCCCCATTTCCCCCTCATCTTGTTCTCTCTTTGGGCACTTCCTTCAGATTCTCTGATGCTGACCCCTTGGGAGCTAAGAAGGTGGTGGTCATCCTGTACGACCCCCCCCCCCCCCCCCCCCCCCCCCCCCCCCCCCCGAGTTTCTCCCTCTAGCCCCTCTCTCCAACTGCTTTTGATCCTCCACCACCTGGGCTAGCTCCATGGCCTCCCCCAGGTCTCTTAACCTCATCACTCTAACCGCTACCTGTATCTCCGGTTTAATCTCTTTCATAAAGTTCTCCTTGAGCACTCTCTCAAAGAGTCGGTCCAATGTAGCCAACTACTCGAACCTGTCACGATAATCTGCCACGGTTCCCTCCTATGTTATGAAAAAGAATTGCTCATAAAAGTCTCCTATCGGTTCAAAAATATTATAGTAAGCACTCTTTGAGCTCCCTCCAACTTCTGATGGGTTGCCTCATGTCACGCCATTGGTACCACGCTAGTGCCTTTCCCTCCAAACATAGTCCTGCAGCTTTCAGCTTCTCTTCCTTCGTCAATCCGTTGACGGAGAAATATCGTTTCACCTTGTAGATCCAACCATGGCCATCCTCGCTCTCAAAGATGGGCATTTTCAGCTTCCTCACCTTCGGGTCACCCCCATTACCCCTGAATCCTCCATATCCTCCAATTCCATGAAGAGGAGGTGCTCTCCAGTTGTCAGGATCTTCCCTCCGACGATCATACTCAACCCCTTCATCGAATTCCGCTCTTCTTCTTTCAAGTTCAGCCCCTCTGCAGTAGAAATTCTCCCTTCTCCCTACAAAATCAGCAACCCTTCTTTCGAAGCCAGTGCTTATCTCCTCTCTAGAAAGTGGTTCTAGATGAGGCATTCCACCTTCACCCTCCAAGATCTCCACTTCCTGATTTTCCCTTCCCCTAAACATGTTAGGGTTTCCACCTCTTCCATGGCCACCGATGGTTTCCCTTGCTTCCGATGTCGCCGGATTGGTCTTCACTTCGAGCAATTTCTTCAACATCTCTTCCATCATGACGAACTTCCCTTCCATCCTTTCATTATTGGATGAAATATGATTTTGAAAATCAGAAAATTTTTCCTTCAAATCTGATTTTAGTTGCCCAATTTCTCCTTCCAATACTTCAACCTTCTTCCCGGCCATAACTCTTCCCAAGATTTACAAGAAGATCTTCTTCCGGATGAACTTTCTCCACTGAAATTTCAAAATTTCAACCGTCGATGGTCCCAAGACAATGCTTTAATACCAATTTGATAGGAAATACTTGAGTTCGCAAGTAACCCTAAGGGAAATACTTGAGTTCGCAAGCAAACCTAACAGTGATTGGTGAAAAACAACAAGAAAACTGCTGATTTTAGAGAGAAATCAGCACTACGATGCAGAATTTTCAGGAAATTGGAGAGAAAATCACAAACAAACTTCTTCTATTCAATCCACGAACAAGGAAAACAGTTAACGATACAAGTTTCTTCAATTCGAGAGGAAGAAACAACTCTCCAAATCTCTAGCCAAGCCTAGAGCCCAAATGAACAAACCCTAGATCTCAAATTTGATTTCAAACTCAAGATGAAACTCTAATTCTAGCATTATCAACTAATTAAAACCAGAGTAATACAAAATCCCTAAACATCCCCTCATTCAAATATTTCCCTCCAAAGCAATTATTAATCAAGGTGTTGGCCCCATAGGAGCAGTTGGCCCCTTCCCTCTCCCTTCCTTGGGCCGGCCGCCGGCGGCTGTAGTATAAAACCGGTCCACTAGGGACCTGTTCAATAGGGACAGCCGGCCCCTCTTGGGCCGGCCTAACAGAAAGCTAGTCAAGAACCTGCTTTAAGTGAAACTACCCATCAATGAGCTCTTGAACTTTGTATTTGCCAAGCACAAACTTTACAGGTGTCTTGTTGGCTCTCTATAGTATTGTGCACTTGATTACATGGCGTAAGCCAAACTTTACAGGAATCTTGTTGGCATCTCCTTTGCTGTAAACCGAGTGTACCTACACTTGTACAAACCTCACAACATCCACTTCCAAAGCCTTAAATAACTGCTCTTATACATTCCAGGTACAATAACCTACAACCTTCCCATTATTCTGGATTATCTTCACTTGTGAGCTTAATCTGAATTAGAATGGGCCATTGACATCACAGATAGGAAATTGATGACCATTTACCTTGCCTTCCTAGTAACACTAAATTCCAGGCATGTCAAGAAGCAATACGCGGTATCCATGGAAGCCAAATACCATGCCCTAGCTACTGTTGTCATTGATATTCTTTGGCTACATCATTCATTGCAAGAATTTGATACCCATCTTCCGCAACAAACACCTTATACTATGATAATATGGCACTCACGAGCAATCTAGCTTTCCATGCTTGAATGAAGCACATTCGAATTGTCTCATTTTATTCGTAATTGTATTAAATCACAAGAAATATTTATCCACCATGTAGCTTCTCAGTTGATATCTTCACCAAAGCATCATCCATCTCACTCTTCAATCAGTTACGAAACAAGATGACTATCCAATCTGCGGGGAGGTGATAACTGTATAAAACTGCCTATTGCATAAAACTGCAGGCCATCTTAGCCACTATTGCAAAAGCAATGATCTTATCCGTTGGCATGAAATCACCAGCTCAATCTCCACCTTAAATGCAACAGTCCCTGCCAAATTGAACAAATTACTGCATTGTAGAAACCCATTACACTGCAACCTCATTGTATTAATGAAAATAGTGATTTCATGCCTCTAGCTTTTTTCCCTGATAAATTTCTGTAATTTCTGTTACAAGATATGTCCTCACCCATTATGCCTGCCATCTTTGTTCTTTATTTGACCATTTAACTGAAAAATTCTTTATAGTATTACTGAATCTATTGCTATTCGCTATCCTGCACATGTATCATCAATTCTCATAGGTGTTTCAAGGATCAAAATGTTGGCTCCACCTGGATTCTCAGTGCCAAGCGGAGCACCTCCCCCTGGGTTTTCTGATCAAGATCGTTACGAACACAATTTAATGGCAACAGTTCCAGGTTTGTGCACTTGAATCTGTTCCAGACTTCTTTGCTGAGTCGTAAGCTAACTAATTTGTTTATTATATTCTTTTAGAGAATCATCTACATGGTAATTCTCTATTTAGGAATCAGTATGAAGTTCATCCAACTGAAAATTCTGTTGATTTGGAATTTATTGACCCAGCAATAATGGCTGTTGGTAAAGGCCATATGCCACTTGGAACCAGTATTAACAATGGTTTGGGTTCTGCTTTTCCTGAACGGTTCAGATCTGAGGGTGACCTGATAGATCAGCTACTTATGAAGCGATCTATTTCTTATCAAAATATGAGAATTTCTGACCCTGTAAGGGAAAATTTCTTGCCTCTTAATGATTCGTATGCCATGTCCTATCACTTCCCACAAAACTATAGCAGTTTATCTCCTTTGGTACAGCTGTCACTGCAGCAGCCTAGAACCTCACCTATCTCGAATACCCACTGGGATGGTTGGAGTAATAAGCAATCTGGTACTGCTATGAGCTTGACTGATTGCATTAAGAATGAGTCTTTTGGGCTAAATAATCCTTATGTTGGCAGGGCTGAATATAGATTTCACATTCCAAGTTCAGGAAATGTATACAACAGAGCATTTGGCATGTAATTGTTGTTTGATGTCTTTCATCATTATATTTTTCATAAGCATTCCAACAATGGACTTGACTACTAGAAGCTTGTTGAACTAAAGAAGTTTTGACTTTTGACGCATGGGCAGTTGATGTCCCGATTGATCTTCTCTCTGGGCATGCTTTAAAAAATTTGTTCAACTCATCATCATCAGGTAAAACCTCAATTGGCTTTTACTATTATCTATGATTGACTAGCTAATGAGCACTATAAACTTTTTCTGAGAATTTATTTCTCGAAAACAATCTCGTCAAGCCAATTCTGGAATTTATTGTTTATTTTCAACTTATCCTCTGTTAAAATGCCTTGTTAACCAGCATAATAATTTACGTTTTGGTCAAGTAAATTGATCAACTCTGTTCGATGGTTGTAGTGAGTGGAAGTAATTTGTTATGGTTTATTTTAAAATATTTCCATATTTTCAATATCGTTTTATCACCTCAGGTTTTTATGGGAATCTTAATAGCTAGCTATCGGAGAAGATGCTGAAACTAACCGATCTGTTCATCATCACATGCCTCCATGTATAAAAAATGTTGGGAACTTAATAAAAATATCTCAATTTTGATGTGGTATTACTTCTATTTCTTGTTGTTAGCATGCCTACTACTGATTTAAAAGTCTCCCAAGTTTTATGAGTTTAGTTATGGTATTGTCACATCACTTTTCCATTTGTTTTTTTTTTTTTATATTATAGCACCTGTTTTATTTCTATAAGTTTTGTAGTTTCTATTGATGCAGAAAATTATTTGTGGCCTTTATTATTTTTACTCACTGTTGGTTACTTAAAATTATAGTTATATATGAGTGATCTAACGAGCTGTTAATTTTTGCAATTGAATGGGTTTGATACTGATAGGACTTGATGATCAAAACAGCATGCAACAATATAAAAAATAACAACTTATTCCAAATAGATCCAGAAATAACACAAAGACAGCTGTTTTTATTAATTTTCAAGTAAAATAAGACAAGATACAAATTGATTCACTGTTCGAGAGGTGAATCGTCTCTCCCACAATTTCTAGCAGCTACTAGAAACCCAAATACCTCACAAAAACTGCTGCAGAAATTTCAAACGTAACATAAAAAATCCTAACCCACCATAATCTTCTCCCTTAAATAACTCAACTCCCCTAATGAATGCCCCTTACATCTTTCCCAAAGAGTCACCCCTTTCCCAAAGAGTTTTCTCTAAAAGCCTATTCTCCTATAGGTTATAAAGGAGGCTTGGGCCCCACATGGGCAGCTGGACTCTTGCTGTCAGCTGCATCAATACTCCCCTCCCAAAAAGTCACCCTGTCCTCAAGGTGGAAAAAGAAAAATTGCTTCTAAATAGTACTGTAGGGCTCCCATATCAATTCATATTCTAGTAAATCCTTCCACTTGATCAGCATCTCCTTAATCCCCTTATCTCCTTGGAGCACCCCTTTCACCTCCAATGGTTCTAATATCACGTCCATATCCTTTGACAGTGTGCCCAGTGGTGTGGGCAAGGGTGTGTGGTTTCCAATGGCTCATCTCTGTTGCGATACATGAAATATTGGATGGATGGCTAAGGTCGGTGGCAATCGTAGACGATATGCTACTAAGCCAATGCGCTCCACTACTACCTAGGGCCCAAAGTACCCGGGGGGGGGGGGGGGGGGGGGGGGGGGGGGGGGGGAGCTTCTCATTCCTTCATCGAGCCAAAATCCCCTGTCTGTAAGGTCGGATCTTCAAATAAATCATGTCTCCAACCTTAAACTGCACATCTCTCCTATGTCAATCCGCTTGCTTTTTCATGATTTGTTGTGCTGTAGATGCTTCTTCAATTATGCTAAAATCAGGTATCTTTCTCTCAAGTATTGCTCCACTGATGACACTGGTATGTTGCCATGCCCATAATGTATCAGATGAGATGGATCTCTCCCATATAGAATTTTAATTGGCGTTGTCTAGGCTGCTGTTTGATATGAAGTGTTATATCAATATTCTGCCACCCAGGTTAACCATTTGACCCATATCTTTGTTGTATTTGATACAAAGCAACGAAGACGAGTCTCCACACTATAATTCACCACCTTTGTCTAACCATCCGTTTGAGAGTTGTAAGCTGCACTCCTTTTCAGGATAGTCCCCTGCATCTTGAATAACTCCCTCCAGAAGTGGCTCAGAAAGACCTTATATGATGTATTCAAATGATCATGATTTTTATCTTTATGTTATTGTAATTTTGGGTTTTAATTTTTTTGTTATTTACTTGATGATGGAAGGCAACCAATGATCATGTGTGGTATAGGTGCTCTTGGATATGTTTTTTTCCTTTAGTGTGCTAGCTTCTTTGGGTTCTTGGTGCTTGGGTTGACTTGGGATTGTTGGTGGGTAGCTGAGCCTTTGCTTTGCGCTGTTCGGTTCCTGCTCACTACTTTCCCGGCTTCCCTTACTGGGCTGTTTGGTTTCTGCTACTGCTCCCTGCTTTCTCGGTTTCCCTTGTTGGGTTGTTCGGTTCTTGCTCCCTGCTTTCCCAGTTTCCCTTGATGGCTGTTCGGTTCTTGCTCCCTAACTGTTATGGTTCCCTTGTTGTGGTTGTTCGGATGGGGGTCCATCCGTACCTTTATTGCTGATTTTTTTCTTCCCTTTTGGTTGGCTGTAGTGGGCGGCTGAGCATGACTTTTGGCTTCCTTTTTCTCTCCTATTTATAGGGGAGTTTTGGACTGTTGAGTGCAATTTTTGGAAGTGAAAAATCTAAGTAAAACTTGAGTGTTTCTTCTTTAGCTTGAGAGCTATTTCTTCACTTCTTTTTTTTTCTTCCAAGTCTTCTAATCCCTTTCTTCTTTCCACAAGTTTCCACCCCATTTTATACTTCTTCTAAAACTGAGAGTGGTGTTGGTTGGTAAGTTTTGTTGGCATTTGCTGGAGGAGTTGTGGCTGACGTTTGATTGGATCAAAGTAGCTGTGGTGGACCACTGGTTTGCATGTCCTTTAGCATTTTATTTACCTATTTTATCGTCACATGTGAGGTGATCACTTGTTGGTTGTTCTGAAGGTAGTTTTTTATGGTTTTCTTTCTTCTTATAAAACAATTTCAGTTTGTTTAATGTTATATGGTGATTTTGCTTACTAAGGTTTTTGGATCGAGGTTTGTTCTACTTGCATTAGTGTTCTCCTTGGGCTTTTAACTGCTAATTCCTATCAATTTGGTATCAGAGCCTTTGTTTAGTGCGTATGAGTCTCCCCTCTTAAAAATAAAATGACCAAACAATCAAGGAGATTGATCAAATGATGCAACATTTGGCTAACTTACAACAACAATTGAACAATATGGCTAACACTTTAGCTAACTTAAATATGAACAATGCTCAAAATTCTGAAAGTGAAGATGAAATTACTAGAAACCCAAATCGGCAAAATAGACAATGTGATTATGGAATTAAAATTGATGTAAGAGAATTTGAAGGTAAGATGCATCAGGAACAATTTCTTGAATGGATAGAAAAAATGGTTCAATTTTTTTAATGGAAAGAAATTCCAGAAAATAGAAAAGTTAGGCTTGCTAGTTTAAAATTGATGGGTCATGCTTTAATGTGGTGGAAAAATCTTCAAAACAATAAGGTAAGGAGAGGAAAAGAAAATATTCAAACTTGGGAAAGAATGAAAGTAAAGATGCAGGGGAAATTCTTGCCTTCTGACCATTCCCGAACTTTGTTTCAAGAATTTAATAATATTCACCGAAATCAATTCGTAGAAGAATACACTGAAAATTTCTACAAACTTCAATCAAGAAATGATTTGGATGAATATCAAGAACGAACCATAACTCGATACATCAATGGATTAAAATGGGCTATTCAAGATCAATTGAACTTACATCATGTTATTAAACTGGATGAAGCTTATCAAACGACGCTTAAGATTGAAAAACAACATTACAGAGGCTCAAATAAGACAATTGAATCAACTAAGCTTCGACGATCTAGTGGGATCAAAATCAAGTCTTCACAAACCTCTTTTGGCGCATCTTCTTCAAATCCTAATTTGCGAACAAAACCTAATGAAACTCAACCCATTGATAAAGGAAAGGGAGTGATAGGACCAAAGCCAATAAGACCATGTTACAAGTGTGGCTTATATGGGCACCTTTCGACAGCTTGTAGGAAGAATAACCCTCCTAAGACCAATTACATAGAGAAAGAGGATGACTTAGAAAATGAGCAAGAGGAGGAAGTTGAATATGAACCAGAAAATGAGATTGAGTTAGAACAAATTGAGGTTAAAAGAGACCAAGGGGACCAATTTTTTGGTTATTCAAAGAGTCTTAACTACTAAAGTTGGCACTGGGGACAAATGGCTTAGGCGAAACATCTTCCGAACCACTTGCACTATTGAAGGTAAACTCTGTACCCTTATGATTGATAGTGGAAGCTCAGAAAACTTTGTATCTCAAACTGATGGTAGACAAGCTTAAGTTAAAACCCAAACCACTTGCTAAGCCTTACAAGATAGCCTGGTTTAAAGGAGGAGATAGACTGGTTTAAAGGTACTTATTATTATTATTATTATTATTATTATTATTTTATCTCCCTCGCCGCAAGCGCCGTGCCGGTTTCCCTCCCTACTATGCTACGTGAGGGCGTAGGCGGTTTGTCGGCTCGTCGCTAGCATTGAAGATGGATTTTTAAGTCGTTGCAAGCGTCGCGCCGATTTCCCACCCTACTACCCTACGTGAGCGCGTAGAGGTTTGTCGGCCTGTCGCTAGCCACGAAAGAAGGATTTTAGTTAAAAATTTATACCTTTGCGAGTGACGATGATTTGCAAAATAATTAAAAGTCTCCCCTTCCTCTCTCTCTCTCTCTCTTTTAATCTCTTTTCTCTCTTACACACACACATACAAATATATTCATAATAATAATAACTAAGCAATAATAAGTAAAAATAAAACAAAATAAAATGTATACTTAACAACTAAAGGGATTGGTTTAGGTGATCGGGTATGGGGAAGAGAAGGCTTTATGAAGAGTTCGGCCTATAGAAGGATGTGGGTCTTTGACTGGATGAGGGTGTCGGGTTAGAGGCGACAAGTAGAGCAGAGATGGAGGCTTCAACTTCTGTCAGGTTAGAGCAAAAGCTCTCTCACACACACTCTCTCTATCTCTCTATCTCTCTCTCTCTCTCCGAAGGGTGGATTAGGGCTTCGGCTTGGAGAAATCGGCTAAGGGAGGAGATGGTGGAGATTGGAGGTTTCGGCTTGGTCTCCAATCACGACCCGGCCCGGATGCTCAATCTAACGAGGCGGTACGAAAAGTCGGACGATAAAATTTCTTAAACATATACTACTTCATTTGTGCTAAAGAGTCACTAAACACAAAATATAAATTAACTGTTGTCATTTGCACGTCGTCTTCTGTAAACATGTTATTCTCTTTCAGCCATTTCTTCTTTAGGAATTTACCTGAAACATTTAAGCTCGTGGGTTGAGTTTACTAAGTAAACTCAATGGGTATTTAATTAAAACAATTAATATACATGAAGATATGTGAATTATATTCTTTCTTAATCTAATTTCTTTCATATCATTGATTATACTTCTTCGGATGTTTTCATTTAAAACAATTTAAATCATTCGTTATCTTTAGTATTTCATTTATATTTCATTTTCCCATTTGATTTGTACAGGAGCACCGTCTTAAAGTACCCTAAGGTACAACCTTTTCCATTTGATTTCCTTTTTCATTTCCATAGCATTTTCTTTTTCCTTTATTGTGCACGAGTACGGCGTCCCCAGCCAATACCATCAGGGGGTTAACTCCTGTCGTTTTCAATATCTTTTCCTTTATTCTCTTTTTTTTTTTTTCATTTTCATCCTTATTATTATCATTGCATACAACATATCTTACATATATCTCTATAATTATTACTTATCATTTGTATATATGAATCATATACATAGGTCTATTTTCTTTCTAAACTTTTACTTTCTATTTCTTTGATATACTCATTACATATCCTTTTTCTTTTCCATAATTGTACTCATACATTTCTTTGATATACTCATTTCCAACAGTAGCAAAAATTATAAGTCTAACAATTTCATATATACTTCTTTCTAAATGAAAATAGAATTGAAATAAAGAAATTTAATATTTTTATAAATACCCACTTTGAATGTTTTGGCTTCAATACGTTCCAACTTTAACTCTTGCGACGATCTTACTTGTCACAATCAAATCTTCCAAAAATTTCCTCATTAACTTTGATCCTTCACCTTGCACACAAGATTAGTCAAATTTTTTCTAATCAAATTGATATTAACATTAAAAATTCTCCAACATAGATAACAAGAGATGTATAAAAAATCACTTACAAAATAGAATTATTCTGACCTAAAATCCTTCTTCTTTCTTTCCCAATTTCTTTCTCTCCACTTTCAATTTTCTTCCTTTGCCCTTAATGAAACACCCTCGCTATTTAAATGAAGAAATAGGAAAGGATTAATACAGAAACGGAGAGAAAAAGAAACAAACATTCTCTCCTTCTTCTTAGTCGTTCCCCCTCAACAGAAACTTTCCCTCTTGCGATTTCTTCTAATTTAGCACTTCCTTAACGATGGGAATGAAAAGGAATAGTTAATTCTTATCCTTGAAGCCAATCCTTTGCTAAATTTGGAAAAAAACTGAGTTTTCCTCGCTCTCCCACAAGACGTCGCCCGCTGCCCGCTCTCTGTTCGCAAATGCCGCTGTTCCGCGAACCTTCTCTGTTCGCGGTGTTAAAAGGGTGGGCCTGCCGGTTCAGTTGAACCGGCCGAATGAACCGGTTGTCACATCTCCCTCTCCCTCTCCCTCTCCCTCTCTCTCTCTCTCTCTCTCTCTCTCTCTCTCTTTGGATCAGAAGGAATCAGGAGGCAGCGACGGGAGAAGGAAGGAAGAGGCGTCGGAGAAGGAGGCAGGAAATGGGATCGTGGCTTTCATGTGGAGAAGCAGAGAGTGGAACCCCTCCAAAGGTTCTAACGAGTCTCATTTTACCGCCAGTGGGTGACGAAGATCGAGGCTTCCGCAGGATTTACGGGAAGTGATGCGAGTTCAACTGTTTCAGCGGGATTCTATCGGTATTTGTGGATTTGCCGAGTACGAGGTATGCATTTTATCTTCATTTCTTTTAGGTATTATACATGGGTCATCAATTGATTTATGACACTGTGTTTTGAAGTCAACTGAGATATCTGATCAAGTGAAAGATGTTGAAATTTTTTTTGGATTACTTGATAGTATTGTTGAGAAGGTTGTAGAGCACCTGATAGTTTAATTGATAATAGATAATGTCAGTGCTTATTAGGTTACTAGGATAAAACTTATGGAAATATTTATATTGGACTCTGTGCCATATATTGCACAAATCTCATCCTTGAGAAACTTAAGGAGCTGTGTTAGCATAAAAATGCACTAATAAAAGCTAAGAAGATAAGCAAATTTATT
Organism: Dendrobium catenatum; assembly: GCF_001605985.2. Classification (NCBI taxonomy): domain Eukaryota; kingdom Viridiplantae; phylum Streptophyta; class Magnoliopsida; order Asparagales; family Orchidaceae; genus Dendrobium; species Dendrobium catenatum. Next base: position 4,736,674 of record NW_021320070.1, on the reverse strand, counting down.
TATAATCATGTTTGAGTTTAGACATTCATGAGAAAATTTTCAAACAAAGGAATATTTAGGCTTGCAGCAACTAGATTTCCCATCGCTTATTTGATTTTGTAGAGCATGTTGGAGGCAAGTCAACTTTTGAAGTTTATGTTCACCTCTACACAATTGTTGAGTTATGCTTGGGCAATAAAATCTGAGGGAAAGAGTTTAGGAAGATTGTTCTAAATGGCATATTTTGGCTGAGTGTAATGTATGCTGTTATAACCATTAAGCCATTGGGATCAGGTTCTGAGGATGGTGGATGTTGAGAAGTCTGTTTTAGGCTTCATACATAATGCTATGGCTGAAACAAAAGAAATGATTGTCCAAAACTTAAGAGGAGAAAAAGGTGGTTATAGAAAAATTTGGAATATCATTGATGATAGGTGAGAGTTACAGCTTCATTGGCACTTACATGTAGCAGATTATTATCATCAATATTAATATACATAAATTAGATCAATAAATCCTAAGATAAAATTAGGTTTATACCATTGCATGAATATACTTATAGTTGATTCAACTAAGAGATCAAATGTTGATATGCAATTAGTACCATTTAGGAATTAAGATGATATTTTTGGACAGACCTTACTTCCAAGCGATTTCTAAGTTATTTTATTTGTTGCTTTAATGTATTATATACTTATTTATTTTGAATTAATTGTACTTAGTACTTACTATACTTATTTATGTAAAATCTCAATTAAGTGGTGGATTTAATTTGGTGATGGCACTCTAGAACTATAGTGTTTCACTATGAAGGTTTTGAGATTAATGTGTTTTATCTGGATGTGAATGCAACTGGAGCACGCACAATCTAGTGCACACAAATATGAGAAATCATTTGACAACCCTAAGGATGAATTTCTTGGCATACATCATGTACAATAATAGACTTAAAGACAAGAATTTGAAGAAGAAAGTGTTAAAAGATAATGAAGATTCTTTGATTTGTGATCATATGACATCAGATGATGAGTAATCTATAGATGATGAAGTTGAGTTAACACCATCTAAATTACAAGAGAAATATTTGAATGTTAATTTCTTTGATGGTGATAGAAATAGAGCATCTACATCCATCACAACCCATGTATAAGAAGAAGTGACGCCGGAGCGTCACATACATGTATTCTGTATAGATTGTTTTGTTCTTTTCTTCCTGTAGCCTGCTCTGTTTCGGTCTTAGTTCTTTTATTCCTATAGCTTACTCTGTCTCGGTCCGTTGGCCATGTATATATATTAGTCTTTTACTGGAATAAAGGCAGAGAAGATTGTTTCGTTAATTATCCTGTATATGGGATTTGTTTTCTGTATCCTGGATTCTTTTTGATTCAGGTGGTGATCTACTTCCTTCCTTACTTCTGGGTAAGGAAGCGAAAGCCCAGCTTCGCCAGTAATCGGGTTTCTTTCTGTGTCTTTGGACTCGGAGGTGATAATCCAGCTCCTGGTTAAGCAAGGTAGTATCGTGTTCTTGTGATCTTGTTCGACTGGCGGGGTCAGATTGCCTCCCTCTGGTGGGAGAACGTCAAAAGAACCAGGAATCGAGAAGGACGCAGTAAAATTACTAGTTGGGCCAAAATGAAGCGGGAACTCCAGCGAAAATACTTGCTGGATCATTACCGACATGATCTTTTCTTGAAATATCATCGAATCCGCCAAAACCAGTTGACGGTCGAAGAATATGTTGCTGAGTTTGAACAGTTATCGCTCAAATGCGATCTTGTGGAACCTGAAGAAAATACCATTGTGCGATTTTTGGGAGGCTTAAATCCCTCCATCGTTAATGTCGTTCAGCTACAACCATACTGGACGTTTCAAGACGTTGTCAGTCTTGCTCTTAAAGTAGAAAAGCAACAGCGTTTTGGAAAATCTGGACCTACCCGAGTGATCAGCCGGGATCCTGCAGAAGAAAAGGCTGAGTCCAAGAAAAATCCTCCAACCACTACAAACAATAAAGAAGGTGATCGCCAAGCAAGTAGCAGCCGGAGTCCGTCAGGTTCTACTAGCTACCCAGCGCGAAAATGCTTCAAGTGCCAAGGCTTTGGCCACATTGCGTCGGGATGTCCAAATCGCAGAGTTATTACACTTATGGAGGAGCAAGACCAAGAAGTGGAAGAAGTGACTGAGCCCGAAGTGAACAATCAGGATGAATTCAAAACGGCAACCACAATCATTCCACCTGATGATGGGCCCTTGCTAGTTCTTCGCCGCTTGCTGAATTCTCATAAGAAGGAACCGTTACAACGACATAGTCTTTTCAAAACCCGTTGTACTGTTAATGGTCGTGTTTGTCAATTAATCATTGATAGTGGGAGTTGTGAGAACGTTGCCTCTACCACTCTGATTGAACGACTCAATTTGCCGACCGAAGAACATTTGAATCCGTATAAATTGTCATGGATCCAAAAGGGAAATGAGGTAGAAGTCTCAAAACGCTGTTTAATCCATTTCTCAATTGGAAAATTTGAGGAAGAAGATTGGTGTGATGTAGTTCCTATGGACGCATGTCATCTACTATTGGGACGCCCGTGGCAATACGACCGCAAATCAATCCATGATGGGGCTGCAAATACTTGCTCTTTTATCCACAAAGGGGAGCAAATGACGTTACTTCCATTGGAAGATTCCTATCCATATTGCAAAAATGGGTTGTTAGTATTAAAATAATCGTTATTTCTGAAGGAGCTAAATGAAACCCAAGGAGGTTACGTGCTGGTCATGGTTGAAGCCAATGAAGTCATCAATGAAGTGCATGAAGACGTCAGACCTCTGCCACAAGAATTTAAAAATGTGGCCGTTGAAGACATCCCTGCCGGTCTGCCTCCTTTGAGGGAGATACAACATGCTGTGGATTTAGTGCCTGGATCTACCATTCCCAACCGGCCTCCATACCGCCTGCGACCGGATGAACATGAGGAACTGAAGCGACAGATAGAAGCACTTATGGACAAGGGATTCATACGACCCAGTGTTAGCCCAAGCACAGTGCCGGCGCTACTAGTGCCTAAGAAAGATGGATCGTATCGAATGTGCATTGACAGTCGAGTTGTCAACAAAATTACAATCAAGTATCGGTTTCCTATCCCGCGCCTAGATGATATTTTTGATCATATTCATGGCGCCAAAGTCTTCTCAAAAATTGATTTAAGGAGTGGCTACCATCAAATTCGTATGCGTGAGGGTGATGAATGGAAAACTGCGTTCAAGACGCGCGATGGCCTATATGAGTGGACGGTAATGCCATTTGGCTTGTCCAATGCCCCTAGCACCTTCATGAGGCTCATGACGCATATTTTCCAACCTCTGTTATACAAGTTCGTCGTCGTCTATTTTGACGACATCTTGATATACAGTCAACATCAAAAAGAGCACTTGCAGCATCTTAGACATATTTTTAATATACTTCAAGAACAAAGGCTGTTTATTAACTTGTCCAAATGCCAATTCCTGGTTCCACGCATATCCTTCTTAGGATATATTATATCAGCTGAGGGAATTGAAGCCGATCCGAGCAAAGTGGAAGCAATCCTTAAGTGGCCTGTACCTCACTCTTTCACCGATATCCGGAGGTTTCATGGGCTTGCATCTTTTTATAGACGTTTTATACGAAACTTTAGTACGGTGGCTGCTCCCATTACTGAAATCTTGCGGACTGAACCTTTCCTTTGGACAGATGCTGCGCAGAACAGTTTTGAGCTTCTAAAACAAACGATTGCTACAGCCCCGGTGCTAGCTCTTCCAAATTTTCATCAAGCCTTTGAAGTGGAGTGCGATGCTTCCAACGTTGGAATTGGAGCAGTCTTAAGCCAAGGAGGACATCCGATCGCTTTTTTCAGTGAAAAACTGAATGACTCAAGACAAAAGTATTCAACATACGACAAGGAATTCTATGCCCTTGTGCGAGCATTACACCACTGGAGTCACTACCTCCTTCCCAATGAATTCATCCTATTTTCGGATCATGAAGCCTTACGGTATCTCAGTAACCAAAAGAAATTAAAAAGCCGTCATGCATCATGGGTTGAATCAATGGCAGCATATCACTATGTTCTGAAATACAAGTCGGGACAGCAAAATAAAGTAGCGGATGCGCTAAGCCGGAGATCCCTGCTATTACATACGTTGCAAACTCAGGTAATTGGTTTTGAAATTCTAAAAGAATTATATGTTAATGATGCAGAATTCAAGAGCAGTTGGGTCCAGTGCCAATCGGGACCTCATCAACTGTTTCATATAAGAGAGGGCTATCTCTTCCGAAGCTGCCAACTGTGTGTGCCACAATGTTCTCTTCGCCTGTCACTCCTGGCCGAATGTCATGCAGGTGGCCTTGCGGGTCATTTTGGGTGCGACAAAACACTGGCTTTGATCAAAGAAAATTTCTTCTGGCCCACACTTAAACGAGATGTAGAGAGATACATTCGAAGCTGCCGTGTCTGCCGGGTAGCCAAGACACAGGGCACTAATGCCGGGCTTTATACCCCACTTCCGATACCTGAGTCTCCATGGGTTGATATTAGCATTGATTTTGTTCTGGGTTTACCCCGCACACAAAGGAGTAAAAATTCTATCATGGTGGTGGTGGACCGGTTCTCAAAAATGGCGCACTTCGTTCCTTGTACAAAGACACTTGATGCGACCCATGTAGCTGATCTTTTCTTCCGGGAGATAGTCCGTTTGCATGGTCTTCCGAGGACAATCATGTTTGATCGAGATGTAAAGTTTTTAAGCCACTTTTGGAAGACTCTCTGGAGTAAATTGGGAACTCGCCTACATTTCAGTTCAGCCGCCCACCCGCAAACGGATGGGCAAACTGAGACCGTCAACCGCAGCTTGGGAAATTTGCTACGGTGCTTCGTTGGCAAAAATATTCGGCAATGGGATTTAGTTCTTCCACAAGTTGAATTTGCTTTTAATAGATCACCTAATCAAGCCACCAACCGAAGTCCATTTGAGGTCGTTTATGGGTGTAATCCCATTACCCCTGTTGATTTAATTCCTATAAATCAGCCAAAAACGTTTAGGGCAGATGGAGCTAAACGGGGTGAAGAAATCCAAAAGCTACATCGTCAAGTGAAAGAAGCCATTGCTAAACAACATTGCAATTATCAAACAAAGGCTAATGGGATTTGTTTTCTGTATCCTGGATTCTTTTTGATTCAGGTGGTGATCTACTTCCTTCCTTACTTCTGGGTAAGGAAGCGAAAGCCCAGCTTCGCCAGTAATCGGGTTTCTTTCTGTGTCTTTGGACTCAGAGGTGATAATCCAGCTCCTGGTTAAGCAAGGTAGTATCGTGTTCTTGTGATCTTGTTTGACTGGCGGGGTCAAGAAGAAAATAGATAAGGTATATAAAAATATTATTTTGTTAAAGCTTATTTACTTTAAAGTATTACTCATCTTTATATTGATGAAAACATTTAGGGAAGAGGAAATTAACTGATATAGAGGAAGAATAAGTAGATTGTGAGACATTGGATTGTATAGGTGATGATTCAAATGAAGACCCTCTCAGTGATTGACAGTGTTGATGACTTCTGAGTTGCTATACCATTACTTTTTTTTTTAATTAAATGTTGATGAGTAAGAAATGAGAGAAGATAGAATGTTGAGTTGAACTTCATTTTATGTTTATTATTGTGATGTTTATATTTTAATTCTATTTTATACAATTTATTACTTGTCACTTTATATCTTGTGCATTTTTTGTGTTTCATATATATACCAATTTATTTCTTATGTCATTACTTAATATATTATTTGTTTATTATATAAAAAAATCTTCATTTTGACTTTATGCAATTTTTTTAATTTTGAGGTTTACACCTTGAGGTTTATGCCTCGTCTAACAGATGGAAAACACCTTAATACCCAATTTCACAATTTTAAATCTTGATATGATCTCAATTAAAGATGAAGATATTTGAAAAACGTAGGAATCCTTTTTGAGAAACTATTAAATTAGAGTTTTAAATAAGAAATTTGATACATTATAAGAGTGGTCCGTTTTAAATGCAGTGTCGATGAAGAGAATGAATTAAGATGAGGTGAGATGAGATGTCTATTGAGATTTGGGATAGGGCTAATGATTATGATGGTAGTTATGATGATTTGATGGTTCAATCAAATAATTCAATCTAAGTGATCTTATCATTTTTATATTTTACCTTTTTCTTATCTACAAGCAACTAAATAGCCCAAAAATGGTTGTCAGGGGCAGTTATAGTTGCCCCCTTACAATTTTGCTTGCTGAAAAATGAAGTATAAGCTTTCTACTCACTTGAGGTAATCTACTGCACTGTGCTATCAAATATATTTTTTATTTGGATTTTTTATACAACTTTGGAAGATACATATATATGATGGTGCACTGAGTGTCTGAGTTCATGCTTGTGGATATTTTATTCTTTATGCCGAACATCTTTTGAATTTTAATTGAACCTTCTTTCTTGTTTAGCTTGCAGAACCGCAGAAAATGGGACTATCGTTTGGCGCAGAGGTGAGAGAAGTAGTGCTTTCTGTATTTGGTGTGGAGCTGCTAAGATTTTTCTTTCTTTTTTTTTTTTTGGTTGCTGCTTTCTTTTAGGAAGAAGCTTCTGCAGAGGGGGAACAATTCACGACATTTATGTTTCTTAGGTTTTACAGATTTTCCTCTTGAAAGTAAACCCCCTTTAACCATCACTATATGATATGTACAATTAATCTTGATTCCTATCGATCATTTTTTCTTATGATTATTGTGTACTGTTTCACGTTGATTTGAATTGAGAGTAGCATAGCACATTTTGTTTTGCTCATTGGGCTCTTGGAGCAGGCGATTCCTATTAAAAAAATGCTGTGAAAGCTGAAATGGTTCAACCTCTATTCAAGTATTGAATGTTATTAAAGACTTACATCTCGTTTGGGACAGTTTTCTTACTATTCTTTTAAGTAGGTTTATAATACAAAAATTAAAACTTTTGTACTAGACAGCTGCTTTAAGAAGCAGTAATAAAGCCGTCCCAAATGAAAAACTTTAGTGTTTGTAAAGTTGACGAGCTTTATTGAAGAGAATTGTGCTATAATAGGCTGTTTGGAAGTCTTTTTTTTTTTTTTTTTTAATTTCTAAGTTTAGTTTGTATTTTGACATGAAATGAAATTATACTTAATATTCTAAGTAATGTTTTTATTGGGTTTTTGAATAATGTATAAGATGGTAATAGCAGGCTGTTATGGCAGCTGGTAGCGATGGTGATTGGTTACTAGTGGCGTTTAGCAATGTTGGAGTTAGCTGACACCAAACGTTGAGCAAATTATCTACGATTAGTCTCCCTTATTAAAGAAACCCTTTTGAAATAGAAGGGGTTGGATTTAGCTAACTTTTTTTTTAAAAATATTTAATATTTAAGTCAATTAAGTCAAATAATTCACACACATTATATATGTAAGATTTGATTATGAAATTTTTTAGTTTTCAATGAGCAGAGCAATGAGAGTTGCACAAATTATTTGTGTCAATGAAAATGAGAAATTATTTTGTGTGGGGATTGGACATAGAGTTGTTTGGAAACCAATCAGAATGTGTTATATCAGTAATATTGAGTTGTGGTACCGAGAAGTATCGAGTCGTTGTACTAAGTAAGAGGTGACATGAAGCATTTTGATTGATGTCGTTCGGCATCCGTATAAAATAATTAATCGAAGAACTACTTGAGTTTTGTGATTGTGCTATAATATCTTGCCTACTTGATGCGTGGTCCAAGGGATGATTTGTAACTTTATTATTGATCGAGAAAATGATGAGAATGTGATAGCTAAGACTGATGGAGAAGCATAGCCTAAAAATACAAAGAACATTCACACCTTAATTGGCTAAGGAAGTGAAAAATATTTATGTAACGAAATGATGTTTAATTCATCTTTTTTATTAATAGGAAATTATGCCAAAAAGTATGGTGAGATGTTATTTCCATGGATGTTTGTCATCTCTTTTTGGAAGGCCATGGCAATACAATTTTCATACCATCCATGATATCTTCAAAGAATACACTCTCCATTGAAAAAAATGAGTGTGTTTTTTTATACCAATTAAAGATGAAGCTGTCCATGGGCCAAGCAGGAGGCGTTGGTATCTAAATCCTTGTTCATTGAGGCTACTCAAGAAGTCTACAATGTGTTGTGTTTATGGAAGAGAAATGTGATATTTCATCACTTCCAACTACTATATATTATATTAGTTTTGAGTTGTCCAAGTCTCTGAAATCTCATTGGGCTTGCCTTGATGTATGAAACAAAGTCCTACATGGGGTCTTAGTTGGGTATCCATTATGTACTCACACTCTGCGTGTCGCATTGGGCTTGCCTTGATTTGTGAAACAAAGTCCTACATGGGGTCTTAATTGGGTACCCACGTTCTGTGCGGACAGGCTTCGCCCACCACATCCACCCATGGTGACTTTCGGGATATTGTACACACCCATACTCATCCACTTTTCATGTTTTTTGAATGCAGTCCGCCACGAATTGATGATCTTGAGGCTTGTTGCCCTTTACTCTGACTGTAAACTTTCAAGCCGCATATCAAAATTTATTGTGGTCACATCGTTGTTTAGTGTTGCGCACTACGTATTAAGAATTACTGTAATACACTGCATATGGTGATTAGTAATATAAATTGGTTTATCACCCAATATTGAGTATCCACTCATGCCCACCCACGAGGTCATAGGTGTACCCATAACCACCCATGCCTATTGGGCATGGGTGGGTATGTGGGTGGGTGTGGGTATGGGTATCCAATGCATGGATCTGATGTAAAATTCATCAAGCTCTCAATTTCATTATGGAGTTTGTCATTCTACATCAACCCAATTATCATTTGTGACCAAAGAAGCATGAAAAATTATAGCCCCAAGTCACTATATTGATTGCCAAAATGATTGGTCAAGGAAAATGTAAACTTATATATGTTTTCTCGCACTTCTTGTACTAAATAAAGATGATTTGTGATGAATGTACATTAGTAGCTAGGCAATGAATAAAACAATTATCAAATATTGTTTTTTTAATTATTTCCTTGCTCCATTTATAATCTACTTCATTAGTATTCTCTATTTTTTAAAATTGACTTATGGAGTGGCTATCATCATATTTAATTAGGATGAGAGACAAATAAAATATATTTTAACGATGTATAATAGACTATGAATGGATTGTTATGCCTTTCAGACCATCATGTAGAACTCCTTATGCCTCCTATGAATCAAATTTTCTACCTTACATAAAAAAATTTTGTGGAAATGGATTCATCTAAAGTCACACCAATACTAGAGCGATCGATTGCTCGGTTCGTATGGATGTGAGGAGGTTTCATGGACTAGCATCTTTCTAGTGATAAGATGTTAAGCAATTAAGCTTTGTGGTTGCCCATCTCAATGAATTACTCAAGTAGGAACAGTTTCAATGGTCTGAAAGAGCCTACCTTAGCCTTGCAAATGTAAAAAAGATTTATCATAATCCTTCCAACTTTACCAAATTTCAGCTAAGACTTCGTTTGGGACAGCTTTTTTGTCGCTTTATAAAACTACTTTTTAGTATAAATAAATTTTTGTACTAAAAAGTCGTTTTAGAAAACTGCAAAGAAGTTATCCCAAACGAAATCTAAGTCTTTGAGGTGGAGTGATGCTTCCATTGTGGGCATGGGCTCTGTCACAAATCATGGAGGACACTCAATTATTTTTTTTAGTGGAAAATTTTGATGAAGCTCGAAGAAAATATTCAAGCTTTGATAAATAATTATGTCATTTTGCAAGCGCTAACCCATTTGAGCTACTATTTGCTAGCAAACATTTGCATTGCCAAAATAAATTGAAAGGCAAACACAGAACTTGGACTTCAATTCTTTCTGAGAGCCTTAGCATGGTGGATATGTTAAATCGGTGTTAAGTTTTAATTGCTGCTTTCCTTAAGAATATATAGGGGTGTCAAAATTGGGTGATAGGTTGGGTTTGGGTTGAACCCGATTCTGATTTGCCGGTTTGTCGGGTTGCCCGACCCGACACAAAACCACATGCAATATGCGAGATTTGGTCGAAGAAGCACGAGAATGGGAGAACGACGACCTCCCTATTCTTGTCGTTGTTACTTCCGATCCAACAAAAGAACGGAAAGCGAGTTGTCGTGACTTCTGACCCCATATGAAGGAACTCCGTCGAACGAGAACTTCCGACCCGAAGCCAAAGGAACGTTGTTGAAACTCGGCGGAGAAGGCGACAGTCGTGTCGTGCAGAAGCAGCGAACTTGCGAAGGCGTGCCACGTGCGGAAGCAACGGCCAGCAGAATAAGAGAAAAAGCAAGCCCTATGTGGCTATGCGCGACAACGCAGTGCAGGTCCGCAGGCGGACTGGTCGAGCCGCGGTTGCATGTTGACCTGTTTGAGTGCTTTGAGTAATTTGGAATCGAGTCATATCCGGGTCAGTTTCGAGTTAGCAGTTGATCCGAACTTGACCCAATTTTTCAAACAAGTCGAAATTTGGAACCCTAATCCGACCCGTTTGGCAGACGGGTTGACCCTAACAAAAAATTTTCGGATCGAAGTTCATGTTAGACTTTTAGGTCTTGTCAAATACTGACACCCTATGAATATAGTAAGCTTCCATTATCTGAAAGAGTACTTTGTAGAAATGCTACTAAAACACTGCTGGAGAAAACAATAAAAAACAAAAAAAACAAAAAAAAAACTCGTCAAATAAAATCTTAGTCAAATTTCAATCATGAAACCTGCCAAAATTCTGCTATGAAAATGATTGCCTCTTACTTTGTAATATGTCAAGTATTCCAAGGTGTTATTAATGAGAATTTGTTTTATTCATGCATCACTATAGAAAGTGGTGTTGAATATATCACTTGGCCAACACTTCTAGACTATTGTTTTTTTTTTTTTTTTGAATAATTCTTTTATTTTTTAATATAATTTTTTAAAAAAGTAACAAAAAAATAATGATGAAAAACTGTCCCAAATAAAATCGAAAATATAGTTATAAATATATATCATGACTAGTATTATAAATCATGGATTTTATCATCTTTCTATTCAACACAACAACAGAGATTAGATCAAAATGGTGGTCGATCGATTTTCTAAAATTCAATTTTTTTTCTATCAAAACAACATAAACTAAGCCTCGCATGGTTGAAACTTTTTTATGACATAGTTCAACTTCATGATATTCCTAGAAAACCGATTGCTTTTTAAATGGAGTGTTTAGGATTACTTTTATTTTTATTTTTATATTATTTCATACATTTTTATATTAAATAAAATATATTTTATATCTTTTAAGTTATTTTTTGTTTTTTAATTAAAAAACATGTTAAACATACATATTTTCTAGAATTTCAAATAACTTTTATTTATATCAAAATATAAGCAAAATAAAATATAAAAATAAAAGGGAACCCAAACGAATAGAAAAAATCATGTCAAAGAATTAATTGGCTTATCTTTATTGCCACATTGAAGAGAGCATCCATTTTTTAGCAAGCAACCAATAATTATACTTATTATTCTATTTACTAATGTAAACTTTAATGTGGTCCAATATATATAATAGTTGGCTTTAGTAAACTCTGCATTAACTTCTTGCCTTGAGTGGAGAGGACATGAAATTCCCAAGCACATGTCATATTCAACATAAGAAATACTACCAAGTTCAACGGCAATTATTTAAATTGATTTCTTTAATTAATAATAATAATATTATTATTATTACTATTATTATTTAGTATTAAAATAATTACAGTGGTAGAGAGGAGATTTTATATCTTAATTTTGTATAAAGATTCAAACTTTTCGGGCGAGAAAGATGGTCTATAGGTAGTTTGGAGATGATAGTCTGATAACGGAGATTAGGAGACAGCAGTTTGAAGATGATGGTCGAATGACAATGGATGTGAAACTTTAGTTCTTAAATTTTTTTCTAATAAAAAACTATTTTATAAAATAATAAAAAAATTATTCCAAACGAAATCTTAGTTATGGAGATCTTTAAAAAACCTTAGGAGCCAAAGTAGAATTTATCGAACAATTCATATATCATCAAATTTTTTTTATAAAAGTATAATTTTTGTTAGAAAAAATAACAAGGAACGATTGTTTCAAACAACTCGGCCACGCCTCTATGGTTTCATTTGAAATAATTTTTTTACATTTTATAAAATAAATTTTTAGTAAAAATTTTTATAAAAATAATAAAAAAATAAAGACAAAAACTACCACAAATCAAGCCTAAATCAGGTTTAGGGTTTACAGACCACCTAAACTTTATAATCGATATTTTGGAACACTAAAGAAGGAAACTGATGGAAGGATACGGAAAACAAATAACAGCCAATTATTGTTCAAATGCTATGATACAGCACCAAGTTTGAAAACAATCCAATAACACGATTAATTATTCTGTGCAGACATCGAATATTATTTAGAAACCAATCAAAATGCGCCACGTCACCCATGTGCTCGGTACCGCTCGTTACTGCAGCTCAATACCATTGACGTTGCGCATTCCGGTTGATCTCTGGATGACATTCTACGTTCGGTCTCCATACATAATAATTTCTCCAGTAACACAAGAAATGTAACAATATACATTTTCTATAACTGGAACCGAAATATCCTACAGGACTTATTGTGTTATGCCAAAGTTTTTGCTTAAGTTCTGATAGTTCTACAAGAGGCACAATAATGGCAACAATTTCTTTAAGAAATGGAGCAATACAACGAAAGGAGAGCCAAAATATAAAGCACCTCTCTTCAACATTTCTGTATAAGTTGTGTTTAACAGAAGGTTCAAGAATCACAAAATAAAGTCTCTGGCATCATAAAACAATTAATGTGTATGTTAATATAGAACTAAAGTCTGTCCGGAACAAATATAACTATTAAGGGCAGGGGCGCCATGACTATTTCTATCTCAAAGAATTGGACTTTTAACCTTATGGGTGGAAGAAAGAATCCCTAAAAACAGGCACTAAAAGGATAACCAATCTCTGATGCTGATACAGTAGTAAGACTTCTCCAGGCTTCTCCTAGCAAAGATGCGGTCGCAACCAGGACAAATATGGCATACAAGTCTTACCTTAACCGCCTGCTTTGCGAAGTAATTGCCATCAATGTTACAGTAAAGAGATGTAAGGGATGGTCAAGGTTACCCGGCTGCTCATTTGTTGCGCTTCTTTGCTTCACTATAGAGAATGACCCCAATAACAGTGAGGCTGTAACCCAGCATCCCTGTCACCGAAACCGGGTTCCTGAATATTAGAATTGAAATAACCACGGCCACGGCACCTTTGGCATTCCCAAGAACCTAAAAAAATAAAGGAATGGTCAATTCCTTCATGTTTGCTAGGGCTAGGGCGTCTTCCAAGCCCAGGATAAACAAAAGACTCTTCAACATCTTCAAAAGAATTGTTCATAAAGAGAAAATTAATATAAACCAAAGACTTTTCGTTTGAGGCCTTTTGAGATTTGAAATGTTATCATAAGGGCTTCATTTTGAATGTATTACTCTGACCTAAAAGAAAGCCAAATTTATGGGACAGTATTATCAAGGAGGCCCATATAGGCGTCAAATCGTATAAAATCAATCTTCTCTATGGAGAAAGTTCTATTTAAGCTTTTAGGAGAATGGTTAGCTATGCAACTTTCACTGGTGGTTTATATGAACTAAATTGCACTTATCTGTGTTAGCTATCAATTTTCAAGGCTTGTATGTACTTGTGTCGTTGATTTAGGCTTCGTTTGGGACGGCTTTCTTACTGCTTCATAAAGTAGTTTTTTAGTACAAAAATTTTAATTTTTGTACTAGAAAGCTGCTTTATGAAGCAGTAAGAAAAGCCGTCCCAAACGAAGCCTTAGTGTTCTCATGTGTAGGACTTTTAAGTTGAATTTTCCTTATTATGGTTGTTTGGATATTAGCCAAGGTTGGAGTTTCGTACGACATGCTTTGAGATGACTTCTATTTATTAGAGGGTAAAAATACCCTTCTTTTTTAGGGGCATTATCATTGATGTTTATGATAGGTTTCTAGATATTTTAAAAGTTGTAAATGTTGTTATACATATGCCCATAAACCACTTTAATGTTTATAATAAATTAACAAGTTGTAGATAATTTGTCTGGTTTATTTCTGCACAAAATTATGTATATTGTCTTAATTTCTATAGTAGCAAGCCATACTTTTCATGCACATAACCTCTATTAAATGAAAATTTGCCAAACAGGAACACATTTTATACATCATAAGCAAATATTTAACAAGTGTTTCATAATAAAAAAATAAAAAAAAAACCTCTATTAAATGAAATAAATTGATTATGAAACACTTGTTAAATACTTGCTTATGATGTATAAAATGTGTTCCTGTTTGGCAAATTTTCATAGGAATGATAGGATTGGTACTTAATTTTTTTTTATTTCATAGTGTCGTAGTAAAACCGACTATATCTATTAATATATATTCATATATAAATAGGTAATGAATAATTGATGACTCGTATTTAGATAGATATGATTATACCTAATATGGTTAGATATAGATACATTAGGATATAAACGTATTGCTTATAATTTCTCATACAAATAATGAAGAACATCACTATACTGGAAACCATCGCAGAAAATGTGATACTTTTCATTAATGTAATGCAATATTACTCTAATTTGATAACTAGATAACACATATCACACCTTTTAACCTTGGCATAATGTGAGTTCAAATATGAAGCAGATATTCCGTCACTAGGATCATGGTTTAAAATTGCGCAATTAGAGGCGCGCCTTTGCGCAATTCAACCAAAAAACGCCTCGAGGCTTACGCAATTCTGGACCTGGATGAGGCGTACGCCTCACCTGGACTGAGGCGCGCCTCAGAGGCGCAATTGCGCAATTCTGGGAGAGGCGTACGCCTCACACGCTAGGTCCCACCCACTTAAAATAAGCCCTCTTCCTCCCTTATACCCGCACAGCCCCCTTTATTTCCGAAAAAAAAACCCGTTTCCAGCTCCCTGTTCGCGAAAACGAAGCCCTCCCGCACGGTCGGCCTTGCTTCCCGCCGCTCCTCCCGCCGGCGCCGCCCCTCTCCGGCGAAGTGGAAACTTCCGGCCACCCTCTAGGAGGTTGAGGAATAATGCACAACAAGAATGAAGGGGGTTGAGAGATAATGCACAACAAGAGGTTAAGAGATAGGAGGTTGAGGAATAAGGGGTTGAAAGATGATGAGGACCCGTTGGTGTGTGATGATGTGTCGTCTGATAATGAGTGGTTCATAGATGATGAGGCAGATTTGTCATTATCAGACTTACAGGTAGAAGATCTAAATGTGGATGTATTGAGGGGCGAAGCAGATCAAACGGGTCCATCCACTAGTACCACACCACACACATCTACTAGCTCTGCAAGTAAAGGTATATGTTCTCTGCCAGTCTGCCTGATAATGAGTGGTTCATCCAATTAATATGCTAATGATCTTTTCTTTTAATGAACAGGGAAGAGAAAAGTGAGTCATGTTGAAGATGAAGATGACATGGCATTCATAGATACAATTGGAGAAGAAGAATCACTTGAAGACCCATTTAGTGATGGGATATGATTTCATTTCATATGTTTTTTGTATTTTGGGAGTTTTGTTAAACTAATATTTTGTGATTTTGTACTTTGGGACATAATTTTATTGCATCTACTTTCTTATTTGCCAATATTGCTATTATTTTCCTGCTAAAATCCTTAATTTTTCATTTACGCAATTCTGTCTTCGTGAGGCTTACGCCTCAGACCGCCTCGAGGCTTACGCCTCGCCTCACGGACGAAAACCGCCTCGAGGCGCAGTTATGCAATTTTAAACCTTGACTAGGATGTTACTTGTCTACCAAATTAGCAAATGAAAATCATGCTTTTAGCTCAAACTCCTTTGAAATCATTTTCATAATAATGGTGCAATTCAGCCAAAAACCATTAAAAAGGGAAAATTAATTCAACTACCACTTTCCCTCATGTTTATTACATCAACATGATGGAGATTCAAAGAAAGCACCCAATTTGGCAAAGAATTAAGGTCAAAATCCTTAAGGTGAACGGATCTACTTATCTAAGGACCTCCACAATTATATTGCTTGATAAAATTGAGAACTTCTCAGATGCAATTTTCTTAGGACAAACTTTTCTTTTTAGTTTTTTTTTAGTCAAATAAGAATTTATTCAGGTGGATAATTGGCTTTATCCTTAGAGATAGGATAGGTAATGAGCATATACGTGAAAAGGTTGGAGTAGCTCCAGTAGAAGATAAGATTAGAGAGAATCGCCATAGATGGTTTGGTCACATAAAACGACGGCCTTCCGATGACCCGGTTAAGAGGGTAGAGGTATTAGATTTGACTTATGTTAAGAAAGGTAGAGGTACATCTAAAAAGACTTGGTTATAAAATATTGGGAATGACCTTTCTTTATTCATGTTGCCGACCCACGTAGTGGGATAAAGGCTTTATGTTGTGTTGTTGTACGAATTTATTCAGTGTTGTTTAAACCAGGATGAGAAGCCATAAGAACAATTTAAATACGATGAAAAGTAAATTTTGCTTCAAAGTTGTAAGCTAACGACAAAGTCAAACATAACAAGGAATACGTGCAAGCCAGCATGCCCTGTACAATCAATAAAGACAACAGATATATCACAGTATTGTGTCAATCAACAACAAACGTACAAAGCAATGGACAGAGTTGTAGATCATTGTCAATCGATTAAGTTGCCATAATCCTTGGGTTTGAAATAGATCAGATAAGTGGGTAACCCAAGAGAAGTGCTAGTGGAGACCGTATTTGAGTAAGGGATGTCATACAAAAGACATGAACCTACCGTCAAACAAAGACTAGCTGTAAAATGGATGTCCAGGCCCGACTCTTAGGCCTAGACATCTAAATAAAATAAAAATATATTAACAGCATAAATAGCATAAACATATATCAGACATAAATATGCATATATTTTACTATCTTATATACATTAGTATTTCCGAAGTGTTGAGCAGAGCTTCCATGGGGGTGATTGAAGCCTAGATTCGGTGCTATTTTGATATTTGAACAAGCCTATCCAGTTGCACGCATGAACTCATAACCAACCTACACTTTTTTTATGAGACAAACCAACTACCCTATTCTCCAATTGATCTAGTCTAGTTTGCAGGAACATGCGAAAGAAACAATCAAAATAACTATGAAAAGAGAACAAAAGTACCTGTAGAGTCAAAGCACTAGTGTGCTTGGTGACCAAGAAGTTGGTCAGATTCACAAAATATGCTAAAGAAGAATTAAACAGGAGATACCAAACAATTTTAACATCTTCTCTAGCAAGTGCTATGGTAATGCCAAGCACATTCTTCTCCATGATAAGTGTAGCAGGAAGTAAGAATACAACTGCAATTGGAGCCATGTATAGAAGGAGATTCATCGAATTAAGCTTCTCCCTACAGAAAAATTGAATAGACGTTTATGGTTCAGTATACCAACAACCAAAACAAATCAAAGAAATAAATGCAGCTTTTTAGCAAAAGGAAACTTTAACAATAACTTGAAGGTTATTCAATCATTCAATGATCATAAAAAATTAAAATTTTAAAAAGTAAAATGTGGCAAGTTGGAATAAGAATGCCTAATGGACGAGTCTTATTACCCTTCAGAGGACAATAAAATGCCTTGTAGCACTGATTTCAATGCCCTTGCAGCAGTTGCACCAACACACATAATAAATCCAAATAAGTGAAAACTAGGCTCTCCCTGCAAAAGCAAGGAAATAAAGTATCAATAATCATGTTTCAACTTGTACAGAAATATACTGAATAAGCTGAAAAATTGGCTAAGAAGAAAAAAATTGGTAACCGCAACTTGCCAATATGGTTCAAATAAGAGTAAAAATAAAACGAAACCAACAAGAAGGTTGAAGCATATTCCTTGATGTTATCATCTTGTCTTTTAGCATCCAATTTGCATTTTTAACATGATTTAATCATAACACAAAGAAGAACAATCTATTCCATATGGTGAATCTACCAATTTGAGTGGGTTCAAGCCCTCGGCCAATGAATGAGTTGACATCAATATCAAAGCACATATCTAAGGACCACTTCAGCCCAATCTACCCGCAACGCCCAAGAAAGGCTACCCATGACTACTTATTAGGTTCCATGAATTTATGGCTCAAAACAATATGATATTGACAGACTAGGTACATAAATAGACCTAAGATAATATAATCATAAGATCTTAATCAGATTTACCCCCGGGGCGGGAATTTTGCATTCAATCAAATTTGAGTCTAAGCAACCCCCTTAATTGAGAGTGCTTTCTTATGAGTAGAAGTAACTACTAACTATGAGAGCTTTTACCCTTAGAGTGTCTCGACCTTAGATCTATATAAATCTTGATTCATGAACCAAGGGGAAAATCCAATTAAATTAAACCTTAATATAGCTCAAGAAAATTTTGTATGAATTCTCATCAAACTTGAGGATGCTGAAGATAGGGTTGCCTTCCTTGAACAATCACAAGCTAGATGGTAGGAACCACAAGAAACCATCCATTTCCCAAAGCACGAGTTGGAGAGGTTGAAGTGTGTGTATGAAAGTAGAGGATTGCTTTAGGGGTGGGGATGGGATGATGTGAATCTTAAAAGTATGTAGTAGTCAAAAATGCAAAATATTTGTATGACAATAATCAATCTGAAAGTTGAAATTTTATTTGAATATTAATTGAACATAATCTATTATTAGTTCAAGTTTTTGTAAGTTATTGTATATGCATGTCTACGATGCTACACCCAATCATGCAAGTTAATTGAGATTTGCACTTAGATCCATATCCTACTATGGCCAAGAAGATTCCTTCGTATTTGATCCATGTAGCCAGTCTCCTATTTTTTATCTATGGAAACGTGCGGCTTTCGAATATTATATGACTTCTTTTCACATATTTAATTATTCCCTTATTTAGTCATCTAAAGCTACATATAGCTTTCCACTATTTCTTGACCTTCTTAACGAAATTTGTGGCTAATTACCTATTTTCCATTACAAGCACCTAAAAGATTTTACAAATTGACCTATGAATCTTGTGTTTTAGGAATTATTTTTCATGCGATCCTATGCTATATGCGTCAACGAGTAAACTATCAATTAGTTTCAAAATTATAATTAGGAGCTACGGCATGAACAAATCTCATTATGAAAAAAAATTTCATTAGATTTGCAATTCCTGATTCAAGAATTCAACTTTTTGATCAAGTAAGAGACTTAATGAATTTAAAAGAAGGTTATCTCATTCTAAAAGCATGAGGTTATATTTATGGTGTATTAAGCCTATCTTCTTCTTTTTTCTACTCTTCTTCCCACTATATTTTTAGTATTGGTTTGAAAGTGCAATTGTATATAGTGAAATTGGTCAAATCATGAGTTTCACTCATATGTATAGCTATCTGTAACCTTATTCTAATCATTAATTCCTAGCAAAAGTCCATTGAACTTTTAATTTAAATTAATTTTTATCATATCTTTACTGTTTATCAAAGTAGTCGATGATCACCTTAGAATAATAGTTTGTGGCCAGCGAGTTTGGGGTGCTTATTGCATGATTTTCACATCCCATATTATAACTGCATTAGAAACCCAAGACCCTAAAACTCCTAGCATCAAATTTGGTATTAAAGTTTAACTTGGTGTTATAATCTCAAGTAAAAAATAGGGTCAATATCAAGTTCGTTTTATAGAACAACAAGAGTATGCAATTCTAAAAACTTGATAATTTTGATTAATTGGGTTGATATTTAAAAGAAATCAAATGAGGAAAAATGTGAATAATTTGGAGGAAGAAATAAAAATTAGGAAGCATTTCATTCTAACCGCAATGAACAAGAAGTCAATTTTAATCATACGATGAACAAGATAATATGAATATTAATTTGGCAAATAATAGAAAAAACATAATTGTAAAAATACTCAAAATACATCAAATGTATGATTTAGATGATGAAATAACCATGAAAAAAAGTTGATGCATCAAAATATGATGGGAAGAAAGATCTTGAGTTATGTTATGATTGAGCTATGGGTATGGAAAATCATTTGAAGGACAAATTATGTTTGGTGAAAGTCAAATAATACTATTTAAAATTAATTGAGAAAGCAAAAAAAGTATTGGGTAAGCCTTAAAAAACAAAAAAGGTTAAAGAAGATATAATAACTTTGAAATGAACATTACACTTAAAAGATAAAAATCACACATTGCCCTATCATGATCATTTGCATGATGATTTTAATGCTGCAAAACAATGTACAAACACTGAAGATATTAACAAAAAAAGAAGAGTTATTGATGGTTTCTGATATGGTGGAAGATCACAAAATAGTAATTTCTAGGCTCAATTTGAGTTTAAGGCATTACATTAAAAGAGAGATGATAACCCATAAAATTACATCAATTGAGCATGTATTGCAACTTGCATTATATTTTGAGCAAATATTAGAACTTCCTACTACTAAAAGACCCTGCACGTACATTAGAAATCTACTTATTGTCAAAACAGTCAAACACAAAATATTATAGCATATGGTTTTAAAATTTCTATAAAAGCATCCTTTAAATATCATCAAGTTAGTCATTATGCAAATGAATATGGAAATAGGATGTTACAAATTGATATGGAAGGAGGGCTAACAAGGAAATTGATAAGAACACTAATGAAGGAGATAATATTCAAGAATATTATCAAAAAACAACAAATTTTGACTAACCTTTATTGGAACAGTATTTAAATGTTATGAGATGTAATATTCTTGCACTTAAAATAGAATTTACTCATAAAAGAGACTTAATACTGTAGACTTGTTTTAAGCATGACAGTAAAATTTGTGGGTATATAATAAAAAATGGGGGTTATATGAATGTTATGGTTACATCAATTGTCGATCATATGAAATTAAAACTTGAACCACAATAACAAATCTATAACATATCATTAGTAAAAAGTCTGTAATTTAGTCTAGACAAAGATATTTAGTTTCCAAGCCAAAAATTGATTCGATCTATGAGCTAAAATTTCAATCCTACCATCAAACCTAGAGAAATATTTGATCCATCCACAAAAGAATACAGTGTGCTCAGTGATATGAGAAAAACCTTGAATATCTTAAATCAACATATTTTAGAAAATGTGAAAGCTAAAAATGAGTGATTTATCTTAAATTGATTCAAGGGAAGTAATGCACATCAAAAAGGAAAACAAAGAAAAACCATCATAAATACATTAGGTTTTAAAATTTCTATAAAAGTATCCTTTAAATATCATCAAGTTAGTCATTATGCAAATGAATATGGAAATAGGATGTTACAAATTGATATGGAAGGAGGGCTAACAAGGAAATTGATAAGAACCCTAATGAAGGGGATAACACCTAAAGATGCTAATAGAGTATTATTTGGTTTTAAAAATTTATAACCTCATGATCTTCAAGACAAATTATCATCATTTCAAAGCATGGAACATGATATTGCTCTAACTATTGGATCATCTTTTACCTAACTAGCCACATTATAAGGTGAATCCAATACGACATTTGGGCTTAGAAAATAAAAAAAAAATGGTTTATTGAAATACAAATTTAAACCAACATTACTTATGCCTAAAAAGATAGGAGTTGATGAATGAGTGTAAACTGTAGGGTAATTTGCACTAGAACATAAGAATCCCTAAATTTGTCTAGTCATATATTATTGTTCACAGTATAGATGATATCCACACCTGACTATAATGTTTTCTTGATATTCTCTTATTTTGCTCACATAAAATAATTTGGCTACGACAAGGTACCATTGTTAGGAGCTCTACGGAATCACTGCCAATGTGCATCCATTTCAGTCAGATTTTCAAACCTTACCACATAAAACAAAGGTAGGGTATGCATGTAGAACACATGTTGTTTAGAATTGAGTTACGAGTAACAGCAGAAGCTCAACTAAAAAATTCAATGATGAATGAATCATTCCACCAAATAATGAAAACATAAATCATGAAAGTGAAGGAGTAATCAACAAAAATTACGAAGTAAAGAAGAAAATAAAACAAAACATGTTATTTCATTAATCAAGAATAATGCTAATAATCTAAGATTTTAATAATATAACAATCAGATACTTCAGTTCAAACCCAATTTCAATGAAAACCAGTTAATCAGAATTGGACAATGCAAAAAAGAGTTGCAAAATAAAGTTAATATCACACAGCCCTCAACTTGAATTGGTGTATTTATAAAGCTAACCCCAAATAGTTGGGCTAAGACTAATTATGATGCTGATGGTGAACTATTAATGAGTTTTAGTCCTGTCTTCCAGGAAACGTTAATCAGAAAATAACAAACTGCGTCATTTCCTAATTCAACAAAAAAAGAAGTTATGAGCAAAAAAAGTATGACAAATTAACACCATAACTTCGGGAATCAATATACAAAAGCAGCAAATGCAACAAAACAACAATCTGTAAGGGATAAAATAATGTAGGAGTTCAAGATCAGAGCAAGACTCAATTTGAATATGAGCCTGACGGCAGTAAGACATATTATTTCTCAATGAAGAAATGACAGAAACTAAAAAAGAGGGCAAATTGACAGGCTAAAACTATATATATATGATGCGCTCCTCCAAAGATCCACCAACAGAATATAGACTCAAAACAACAAAACTACTATAAAGATTGCAGTTTAAGAGAATAATAAGATCTGCAGGGGAAAAAAACGAAAATATTCCTCAGACAATCCAATTCGAAACAAAATCAAAGCGACATAACGTCACCAACTCACCCCACTAGCTATGATGACACCGGTGACAACCGGGATCAGCGTGACGTAGGTGATCCACGCCTCACGCTTCACGGTTATGATGTAAGCGAACACCGCGGTGAAAAAAGGCGTGGTCGCGCCTACGGCCTGGTTGAAGGAAACCGGAAGGTACCGTAGCGAGATGTTGCCGCTTACCACGGATCCGCAGAAAACCAAGCTGAGCGCAGCTATCTTAACAAACTGCAACCGCGAACGCACGGCCTGCATCGGGACAATCTTCATCCAAGCGATTGCCGCGTAGCTGAGCAGTGAGCAAGCCGTCATGTGGCACATGGTGAGGAAGATCGGGTACTTGAAGCCGTAGTTGCTCAACAAGTATTTGTTTAGCAGCAGCACGCCAATGTTGGACGCGTACCACGAGATCACCAATCCCACGGTGAACAGCCGACCCGTGACCGCCGGAACCGGCGAGATCAGCTTCCCGCTCATCCTCTCTCCTCTTTCAACCAGGGGAGATCGGCTCCGTCCGCTCTCCCTCCGGCGAAGATATGGCAGGACTGCGATTGGGATGTCGTCGGCCGCGGCTGCTGCTGCGTATGGATGGTGAACCAGAATTCCTGCGATCTACCTCAGGAGCATTAGCCGGAAAATCACCAGATCGAGGGAGATCTCATTGGAGGGAGAAGGCGAGATAGGGTTTCTCCGATTCAATTGCAGTTGAGATCTGAGAAAACAAATTCCTTGCTCTCCATTTTCTTCGATCTCGTTCCTTTAACCACCGGATTTAATTAACGGGGATTTTTAGCATTGACCTGCTTTTCTTATATATTCCGGAATTCTCTCTTACTGCTTTTTTGGTGGATCCAAATTAGTTGTACGAATAAAAAATTAGAAGACAGCGTCGGCTGGTTGACGATAGTTTTCATGTATTTACGATGATGCCATCGATTAGGCCATTAACGCAAATATTAATAATTTATTCCCAGTAAATTTCTTGATGGAAATTTTTTGTTTACTATATATGGACGAATTTATTTTGAGTTTAGTATAATTAGCACATTATCATGATTTAGGCCATAGATCTTGAATTTGAAAATGGGTGGCCTCAATTTCGTATTATTTGTTTTATAATTTTGAAAATTACATTAATATATCATCTTAGCAAAAATTATAATATAAACTAACACTTAAATTATATATATATGAAGTGGCCTGGAAGAGATTTTTATTTTTATTTTTATTTCGTAAACCTCAAGTGAGCGTGCATTCGCCATGGCATGGACCATTTTAAAATGACTTGGGCTTAATATTTTTGGGTTCATTATAATTATAAATGAAGTAACACTTAAGTAAAAAAATATGCGAACAAATTGGGTCTATTTATCAATTATTTAAATTAAAATATATTTAAAGAAATGAACTTGATCATTGTATAATTGAAATGATAACTTGAATTTCATATGCTAATAGATTAACATATAAATTAGCTTAGTATATACTATATGTTGTAATAGACACATCTTTAAGCATCACATGATTCTGGTGTAGCTAAGATAGCTTTTTCTTTTTGTTTGTTGGATGACATATTGGTGGATTGACTATGATGTTTTGACTATAATTGTGCACACTATAATAGAGATTTCTCCTTGTAAAGTGCATGTTTCATAGTGGTGTCGTAGCGTAGTACATACCCTCAAAGACACGACTTGCTTGATTGGCACGGTGGTTTCATGCCAATAATTAATTCAAAGAAAACGTGTGTACATATATACAAAGATGTTTTTATGCACTTGTGCTTTCTTTATATTTTTAAACTAAGGATGCTTTGTAATAATTGAGATGATTAGGAAGACAAAAGGCTTGGTTGGTGATTGATATTGATTTTATTAGAAGACCCACTTGTTAACTCTTTATGAATAGAAAATGAAAAAGAGTTATATGTATTATAAAGCTCAGCTATTTTCTTCTTCTTCTTTTTTTAGATGTATTACAAAACTCAATAACAATTTGTAATTTTTGTTTTATCTAATTATGCATTCACAATTATATGTTTTTTTCTATGTTTATTCATTTGTAATGTGATTAGCTTATAATTCAGCTCTTAGAATGTTTTATATATACCTTTCATTAATTCTCATTTTTATGAGAACATGTTTGCAATCAATTATCATTCATTTAAGGGGTTTTATATCCGACACCATGAATTCCTTTTAAAGTTCACACATAGTCTATGTAATGTCTTTGACCAACTCATGATGAATATAGCCTATTCTCTAATATTAACATGACATAAGTTGGATTTAGCTATTTTTAAAACTGTTAACTGTTGTCCTAAGTACCCTGCATTCTATACATTACTACAAACACCCTAAGACCCGAGCAATTATTACGTCCTCTGACCGGACGTAGAGCTACGTTCGGCCGCCAATAACATGTCGCCACGTGGTCTTACTATTTATCGCGCGGCCCGACAACTTGACCCGGAGCGGAACCCGGGAATGCTATGTTCGCGATTTTCTCGGTATTGCTTGATATTTGCTCGGTATTTGCTAGGTATTGCTTTGCAAAAATAAGAAATACCGCTCTGTGAAGACCAATACCATGCAAATACCGAGTTGTACCGAGTTTTTTTACAACTCGGTACAACTCGATACAACTCGGTACAACTCAGTATTTGCTTAGGATTTGCTCGGTATTGCTAGGGATTTGCTCGATTTTGCTAGAAAAAACTCGATATAACTCGGTATTTGCTCGGTATTGCTAGGTATTTGCTTGGTTTTGCTCGGCATTGGTTATTGCCAAGCAAAGTCGACCAATACCTAGCAATACGGAGCAATCTTTGGTCTGTTCCGGGTCGGGTTGTCGGGGCGCACAGTAAATAATGAAAACACGTGGCGCGATTCTACTGGCGGCCGAACGTAGAGTTGCGTACGTTCACCGGACCAAATAAAAGTTCCCATAACAAGTCAACCATAGTTAAATATTAGCCTAACATCAATTTTAAACTTCAAATTAAGTCAACATAGCCTAATGAATTAAAGGCCAAACCCTAAGCTAACACAACACCTAAACTAAATTAGCTTGACATAAACTTAGGATTATGTTTTGGTCAAACCTAACTAAATTCATCCATAGGATTCGAAGCCTTAATTAATGCCAAGCTTAGCTAACCGTTAGGTCTTAATTTCATTTTCTACATAAGGCTAGAGCATAGCCTAAATAGATTCTAATCATTCAAATGTCATGATTCTTTCATTATTATTCTTGCCCAATTTAATGACGAGGGAGTGATGATGTACACTTGAAATTCTTTAAAAAAAGAGTCTTTTTTTTTTATGATCTATGAACCAAAAAAGATCAAATGAGAGTAAGTGGAGTTGCTAGAAAGGTGCTATGATGATCCTCACTCATCAATAATATCCGCACAATTACACTCTTTTTAAGCAAGCTAATAAGGCCATTAAAGTTCATATTCAAGGGAGAGTGCTTTGAGAACTCCGAGGGATAAATATCTAACTTGCACATTATGCAAGCATTAACACTAACTATGCAAATTTTCTTCATCGCAATCGCCACCATCAATTTCACCTTCAACCTTGATGTTGTTGCATCCAATGGGCAAGGGTGTAATGACCATAATTGGATCACTAGTCAGCCTACTTGCTACTCAATGGATGAGGAAGGTGGATATAATCCTCAATTTCATTGGGGTTATTTTAGGTGTAGAAGTTAGGAAGAAGAATCTCAAGTCATTAAACTTTCATTTGGAATAGTTTTTTTTTTACTATTTTTTAAATTAAATTTTTTTTTGCTGAAAAGATATTTTAGAAAGCAATAAAAAAGTTGTTTCAAATGAAACCTAAACCTTAATCAAAAAATATTTCTTAAAAAGTCTAAAATAAAATTGATCTTACAACAAAAAATTATAAACATTGGTTTTAAGAAAATAACTAATTCAGGCCGACTATAGATAATGGGTCCCGCTTAACGTGGCGGCAGGGACGGATTTTGAAAAGAATGCGGTCCGTTCGAGCCGACCAGTGCACTGCTCGGTCTATATATATATATAGTCGTGCCGCTCGGTTCATTTTTATCAGATTTCTGGGCTCTGAAAACGGTCTCGGGAGCCTCTCGTCGTCTGCGTTTGTTGTGAAAACCCTAACCTGCTGCGATCTTCCTCTCTTCGAGATGGGGTAAATAGTTCTATCTCCCGCATTTTCGTTTAGGTTTCTATATACCCGATACATGAGGATTTTGGGGATCTCATAAACTACTAGCTTAAGATGCTTCTAGTCTACATTTTCTTAATGTTCATTCTCCGTTTCTCTTATTGGATAATGTACTCGTACAGAATTTGAATGTTGATATTGGCGTTTGGTTGTCGTCTTATCCTTTATCTTTGTTTGATTCATTTAATCAAATTCAAATGGCTATATTTAATGGACTGGAGTCCTTGTAGCTGGTGTGATGCTAGCTAATTGTTTGCTTATGGTCTCAGAGTAAGGCACCCCTCGATAAAGTTTATTGATTTCTGGATATTGGTTAAGGGCTTTTTTCGAGTGAAAATGATTTTTGAGCCAAAGAATTTAGAGATTCCAACATGGATCATTGGTGTATGATCATCTGAATAGAGGATGATGTTACTGGAGATAAAACCGTAACCGGAGAAGAAAAGGGTCAATGTAATTTTGATGAGGTCCGCCACATGATTTTCCTGGAATCTTGAATTTTTCCAGAGGCTTTGCACCTTGAGAAAGCATTTATTAGCGGCGAATTCCTCTTCTCAATCCACCCTTTTTCTTTACGAAGAGTTGAGGTTAATTCCTTATTGTCTGGGGGGTAGGTTTCGGCAGCCACTGGAGTAGATGTTGATGCTCTAGCTCTAGAGAGTTTTTTTCTCCTCACAATATAATTAGAGGATTTCGATGGTAATTCCACTCGAGTGATTCTCAAAATTTATTCTACTGCTCCCTTGATCATTCTCATTATTTGCATTATTTATTTGAATTCAGCAAGCTGCTTACAGTGACACTTTCATGGTTCTCCATGTTTACTGACTCTTATTTGCCTTTATGTTGCTACTCTATTCTACGAAGTACTCCTTTTCTAGTTAATGACATTCTCTATGATCATCACATCTTTTAGGACGTTGAATTCATAATTGCTCGTGAATCACATCAAACTATCATGATAGTACTGAGTGAGAAGAGGGTAGATAAATAGAGAGAGAAAATAATTTTGAATTGAGAAGCTCCAAGATTTCCTTAAAATGAGCTTGAGTACTAAAATTTGCATAAATTGAGCTCACTCTTCTATGCCCTATTAATATATTTGGGTTGGAGCTTGAGCATTATAGAATTAGTTACATACATGTCTATACAAAAATTAAGAGAAAAATACAATAGTTATGTAGCATAATTAGAATGTTAGATTTGATGAAGTATATTGAGTTCATAAGAAGTTACTGGCTTGACATGTATTGGTGGACGAATAGTCGAATAACTGATCAATAGCTTTACATATGAAGGAAATTTCTCACTTGAGTAGCCATCAGGGCCAAATTTATAGGTAATATTCGCTAGGTACAACCTGATAGGCCATACTGACTTGTTGGGGACAAGTTTTTAGATAGCAGTCACTTGCTTGAGGTGAGTTTATTTATAGACTTGAAGAGTTCCTTTTGAGCTTATGCATAGTAGAACAATTTGAGTTTTATTGAACCAAACCGACTTGGCTTGAATCGGGTTGGGTTGGTTTGAATCGAGTTGACATATGTTAAATATGACTTTCTAGATATTTGGTTGTACATAATTTGTTTAAATATGTAATTATTGAGTATATTTTTTTTGTGTGAGTTTTTTTAATTTTTAGTCACATATTTGTGTTATTGGGTCATAATTGCATTATTATTGCATCATTTAGATCATATTTAAATAATTTTAATATTTATTACATCACTTGGTTGAACCTTCGGTTCAATCCCGACAAAACCATTAAACCTTGACACTCTTCTTTTGGTTTGTAGCCGAATCATTGTAATTGTGCCTTAGTCCCTATTTGTTGAGGTCAGTAATTTAAATACTATAGATCTAATTTTGCAATTATTAAAGATATTATTTATGTGCGAGTTTTTTTAATTTATCATATTTGCATTATTGTCATTATTACATCATTTAGATTATATTTAAATAATTTTAATATTTATTACATTATTTTGTTTAACTTGGTCAAATTATTGAACCTTGAAGCTCTCATTATTCCAGTTTTATGTTCGGTCCAGTTTTCACAATCTTCATGTATTTGACAATTCCATGTACAAAATCTATGTTGAGTATGAGTGCCAAACCATTGCTGATGGACATGATGATACTAGTGATGAAGTGAGGTCAGCTTTGAAGAGTTTTGGAGTCAGCAGCCAGTTACAGTGGTGTTTGCAGACGCTGTTTTTGAAGCCATGAAGAAGTGATGGGTGGCTATTTTTGGCGGGCCTCTTTTTTTTTTTGTTCCATTCATAATCCCTCTTAATCACTTTTAGGAACAGTGAGGAGGAGATGAAACGAGAAAAGCTTTATATCCTTGTTCTTGGTTTGAATGAAATAGGTGTTGAAGATCAAAGGTAACAATCTTAGAAAGACTGTTGGTGAGCTTTGCATGGAATCAGAGCCAGTGGGTGTGTTTTGACCAGGAATGATGAGCATTATGAGTTTCCTTATTCTGTGAAATGGCTGTCATTGATGGATTATTATGGAGCGTCTGAGTTTGGATGAGGAGATCAATGAGAAACTAAACTTGCTAAAAATTAGTGTAATTTTGGAATGGGCTGAAGATTTCAATTTGATAAGTATCTCTTCTAGTTATGATTTTTCCTGAAATGATAGAGAGAGGATATGAGTAGGCATCCAGTCATCGTTGGGATTGAGTCAATAATCTTGCCTTGAAGTGAGCCGTTATTTTCATAGGAAACTTACCAGATTTGGTGCATGCATTGATGCATGTTATTTTTATTAAGTTTTAGTGATTGAGTAATGAGAATTTTTGAGTATAAATTGAAGGCAGATGAGGTGTCCATGACGGTCAGGGGCAGAACTAGCCTTTTTTTTAAGAATGAGAAAAATTAGATTATGAAATGTATAATATTATGTAGGAAATAGAAAAAAGGAAAATTTCTTAAAATTTGGGCAATTGCATTTATTGAATGAGGGCAAAATAGTTAAAATGCTTATTCTTCTAAGAAAAAAAAAATTTCAGGGTTGATAATTTCTCATATTGAACTCTTTCTGGTTCCATCCCAGATGATGGTCTATGAGTGTGGTAGTTTTTGGAGGATGAAATCAGTGGAGAGAAGATGGATTAGGAGATATGCACCAGAATCTGAGATCCAAGAGTTTAGATTTGAGGGCAATTGCTTTTTATTTTTTGAACTTGTAATGACTAATGAGCTATAATATGTAGTTCAACATGGGAAGTGGATATTACTTGCGTGACTATTTGTTGTTGATTAGAATTTTTTTTTTCCCTTTGATTAGTTTATGCTATTTTGCTGCTCTAAAGGTTTTAAAGGTGGTAAAATGTGGCTTTTCTACTACTCCGATCTTACTCTAAATTGTCTCACTAAAGCTTAGAGATTTGTTTCCTAAAATTTTGTCCTCTCTCTCTCTCTCACCCTCTCTCTTTTAATGTCTTATATTTGTTGTTCTAATTAAGCTCGAGTGTTTATCAATAAACACCTTTAGTGTGGCAGGTTTACATTCGTGGTTATACTACTTCTTGCCTATTCTTGAGAACAAGTTCCAGTCATGAAAACAACATCTCTATACATATAGAGGATACAGGCTACATAAAACCTGCACTCCCCGCACCCTACATTAGAGTGGGGAAATTATTGGGTTCGGTCACCGGACGCCGTCTAGAGCCCAATGAAAATGCACCACATCACCCCCTACTCGGTACTCTGCTCAGTACCGAGCTCGGTATTGCTCGGTAATGGATAACGTGGCTGCACCTGATTGGTCTCCGAACGGTAGTTGTATCCGGTGTCCGAACCCAATAATTTCTCCATTAGAGGGAGCTTGAGGCCTTGCGTTTGCCGAGCAAGCAATGTGTGAGATTTTCAGGTTTTTTCATCCTGAATCTAGTTTTGGTAGTCGAATAGCTGGAGAAGAGCATGGAAATACACAAAGTTCATCTTGGATCTGTTGATGAGTATAATGGACATAAGAGTGTTATAATTGCTATAAAATTGTTATTGTTATGCAGTATTTCTTATAGCTTATATTTTGAGTTTCCATCACATTTTGGACTGTGGGTTTATTTGATAATAATTCATTGTTACAACAGGAAAACACGTGGAATGGGTGCTGGGCGCAAGCTGAAGACACACAGAAGGAATCAAAGGTGGGCTGATAAGTCATACAAGAAAAGCCACCTTGGCAATGAGTGGAAGAAGCCATTTGCTGGTTCTTCTCATGCCAAAGGCATCGTCTTAGAGAAAATGTAAGAACTAATTTCCCTTTTTAATGTTTTGGAAGATAAGATTAGAGAGTCTTCTTAGATGGTTTGGTCACATTAAACAGACGCCTTCCGAAGACCCAGTTAGAATAGTTGAGATATTAGATTTGACTTATGCTAATAAAGATAGAGTTAGACCTAAAAAGACTTGGTTAGACAATATTAGAAATGATCTTTCTTTATTAGATTTAAATGAAAATTTGACTTTTAATATAACATAATAACGAAAAAGGATTCGTGTAGCCGAACCCACGTAGTGGGACAAAGGCTTGATATTGTTGTTGTAATAATGTTTTGGATCATTTACTTTGGGATTTCAATTTAACAAATGAACCAATTTATTCACCTGCAGAGGCATTGAAGCCAAACAACCTAACTCTGCCATCCGAAAGTGCGCTCGAGTTCAACTAATCAAGAATGGGAAGAAGATCGCCGCCTTTGTTCCCAACGATGGTTGCCTAAACTTCATCGAGGAAAATGTATCCTGCCTCACTTGTTTACAAATATAAGATTTCGTTTGAAACGGCTTTCTTACTGCTTCTTAAAGCAGCTTTCTGAAGCAATAAGAAGACCGTAAAACCGTCCTGAACGAAGCCTAAATCTCTCGAGTGTTGCTGATGTTAACCATATCAAAATGAACTGTGGTCTCTTGCAGGACGAAGTTTTGATTGCAGGATTCGGGCGGAAGGGGCATGCTGTAGGAGATATCCCTGGAGTTCGCTTCAAGGTTGTGAAGGTCTCAGGTGTCTCTTTGCTGGCTCTGTTCAAGGAGAAGAAAGAGAAACCTAGATCCTAAAGACTTAATTTTGAACTGAATCTGGTCCTGCATGCAGGCAAGTCAGGCATAAATGCTAATGCACTTTGTGAAATGAACTTTGTAATTTTCGAATTATATTTGTTTTCTTGGTTGCTGCTTCTACAGGATAATATTATCCAGGCAAGGCTATTATTTTGTTTACGCCATTCCAAATTAGCTTGTGATAATTTCTATGTTCTGTGGATTTTTGAAAGGCTAAAGGCGAGCTCGTGTGAAAAAGAGTGTTTAAGTTTTTTTTACGATTTTTTTTTTGAAATAGAAAATAGTAAGAAAACTATTCTAAATAAAATATAAATTAGAAACTTTCCGAAGATAGTTGGCAAAAAAGCCTATAATTCCTTAAAAGGAAGCAATAATTGATTCAACTACTACCCTTACTTTTTTTATCGAACATGTTGATTAAGGATTAATAACAAAAGGAGGAGAAGTTGAAAAAAACAATTCTTTGCTGAGAAAGGCGAGCAAGTAAAAGCACTCTTTAGGTTTTATTAGGAATGTTTTTTTAAGATGCCTTTTAGTTAAAAAATATTTAGTTTAAAAATTTTTTGTACTTACAAGTTGTTTAAAAAATAGTAAGAAAGTTATCTCAAATCAAACATTAGGTTTCGTTTGAGATAGCTTTCGTATTGTTTTATAAAATAGAGTTTTTGTATAGTTATTTTTGTCAAAAAGTTTTTTTACTAAAATTATGTTTTATAAAGCAGTACGAAAATGGAACCTTAGATTACATTGGTGAGCGAGCTTTTAGATAATGGCCAAGATAAAGTTAACATAGAGGTGAAATCGATAATCATAATTAGTTCTATTTTGTAAAATCTTACGTGGATTGATCATTTGCAAGGCCTCGCTGACGCTCTTGTCGAAGTGTTACAAAAAAGAAATGCCCCTTCTTGGTTTTTTCATAGATAAGACAATTTTAGAGCCGGCTTCGTTTGGAACAATTTTCGTATTGCTTTTTAAAGCGGCTTTATAACACAAAATTTTTTGAACTAAAAAAAATTTGTACTATAAGGCTGCTTTAGAAACCAATACGAAAGCTGTCCAAAACGAAGCATTAGAATCTAATGTTATAACATTCTCGCTGCTTTGTTTTTCAGACAATCACAATTTCGTTTAGTTGTCACTTTCTCATCGTTTTACAAAATTGTTTGTGGTGTGAAGCTATTTTTTGCAATCATAATAATGAAATTATTTTTGTACATAATAATTTCACAACTAACTTTATAAAATGCTGCAACTATATCAGACAGATCCTTAATAATTGAGATATATACTTTGAAATGCTCCCTTCATGTTATCTAAACCTGCATTTACATAAATTTGATTTTCAAGAATTTGCTATGATGCCGAGAAGAATATTTTTGCTCTTAAGGGGATGGACTCATTTCTCATCAGAATTTATCCTCCTCTTATGTCATATGAAATTTTCATTTGGGACAATTTTTTTCCTGCTTTCTAAATCAATTTTTTAGTAAAAAAATTTATTGAACTCGAAATTTTTGTACTAAAAAATTGCTTTAGAAAATAATAACAAAGCTGTCCCAAAGAAAACTGAAGTCGTTAACATGCATTGCCGAGCTATTCTGGAATGATTTCTAAAGTCAAGCCAATTTTTTACGGGTGGCACGTTTGTTCTTCAGGCTTATTTGCCATGACACTATTCCTCGTGACATTGCTTTGATCCAACTTTCAAGTTCTTCTTTGACATATCTATTATTGAAGAATATATTAGAAATGCTCCAACGACGGTAATAGGATAGTTGTCTGATGACTGTAGACATGCGATGGCCTAATGATTATAATTAGGGGATGATTCAATGGTAGTGATCCTATGATGATTGCACGAAAACAATGCTCTAACGAAAACTATTAGTGGGTGGCCCAACAACAACAATCGATAGTGGCCTAATGGTGGTGGTCGGTCTGTGGTTTGATAGTGACAGTTTGGTGGTAGTCAGAACATAGCAATTGGGAAGTGGTAAGGTAGTGATGTCCCAACGAGGCACGGGGATTCACCTCCACCCAAGCTCCGCAAGCGCCTCCTCAACGTCAAACGATCGAATCTGAGTCCGATATCACCGACGCTATGTCGCTACCATTCCTTCCCTGGTTCTCCGGCGACAGCATACATCATCGCGTCTTTTTAGGGTAAAAAATTGCAAGCACCGCTTCCTTATCACCTATTTTCACATCTTAAAACCGAGTCCAGCGCAATATCACGCCATCGAAATTGCTTTTACCTCCTCGGTCGCCCACAGAATCTCATCTTCTTCAAGCTGGAGACCGCCATGGATAGGGGTCGCAAGCGCCCCGAGGTCGCCGATCAGTTACCCGCCGATAAGCGCGCCTGCAGCTCTTCCGAGTTCCGCCCGACTACAGCCGATGCGGTCGCTGCGGTCTCCTCTTCATCCACCTCCTCTGTTCCGCCGCCTTCATCCTCCGAGCATCACGATTGCGATATGGAGTCCTCATCCTCCGGTCGCGGCGGCGGCGACTCAGCATACGGCTCCTGTGAATCTGACGACGATCTCCATCATCATCAGCCTCCTGCCGTTTGCGGCGCCAGTAGGGGCAGGTTCCAGAGGATAATCTCCGTTCTAGATTCAGAGGACGCTGGACCGTCGGCGCAGCTAGCGTCACTGACGGAACTATGTGAGGCCCTGTCGTTTTGCATGGAGGATTCATTGGGTTACTTCCCGATGGACAACGCATTGCCTTTGCTCGTGAGACTCGCGGGGAGTGAGGGAAACCCTGACGTCATGCTCTTGGCTATCCGAGCGATCACTTATTTGTGCGATGTAATGCCGAGGGCGGCTGATGCCATTGTACGGCATGGAGCCTTGTCTGTTCTATGTGGCCGGCTGCTCTCGATCGAGTACTTGGACGTGGCTGAGCAAGTATGTATTTGGTGATTTTCCGTTCTCAAGCAACGTGATTGATTGGATTTAATTAAAGATTGTTCTGTTTAGCTGATTCTTTTGTGCTTATGTCTATGTAGTCCTTGCAAGCATTAGAGAAGATATCTCGGAAGCAACCGGTGCCCTGTTTACAAGCAGGGACGATAATGGCCGTCTTGGGTTTCATGGACTTTTTCTCCACAAGCGTCCAGGTAGTTTATCTATGTAGTTCTGAAGGAATCATCTTAAGTTAATAATTAAGAAAAATAGCTTCTCTTTGTGCTTGGGGCCTCCGTTCCCTTTGTTATTTTTTTTGGAATGTGACTTATATTTTTGTTTTGTATTCTTCTATATCCAGAGAGTGGCTTTGTCAACGGTTGCAAATGTGTGTAAGAAGCTTCCGCTGGATTGCTCTTCTCTTGTCCTGGAGGCTGTTCCTACTCTGTGCAATCTTCTGCAATATGAAGACTGCAAGGCATATTTTACTTGATCTAAAAAAAACAAAGATTCTCGTATCTTTCTTGTTTTTATCTGTTGTTGCAAAGCACTAAGCAATCGTCTATTTCCTGTTCTTTGGCTGTAGCTTGTAGAAACAGCTGTTACCTGCTTGATGAGGATAACATCCTGTTTCAGTAGTTCTACTGAGATACTTGATGTGCTTTGCAAGCACGGAGTGATCAGCAAATCTTTGCATTTGATAACTGTTGATGGTCGGACAACACTTAGTCAGTCTGCATTTGTGGTATGATTGTTTTTTTCCCGTAATGCCTCATTTGGTTTCGTGTAAATAGAAAGCATGTTTTAGAAAATGATGATTTCATTTTCAATCATTTTGATTGTGGAAAATGAAGTCATCACTTTTGGGGGAGTTTGGAGAAGATATGTGAAGTTTGAAATCAATATTAATATCTAACTACATCTAATCACATGATGTATTTAATAAACTTTATCCTTTTTTTTAAACATGCTTCTAACTTCAACCAACCAAATAAGCCTTTTATAGCATTTTCCATTGTTGATTTTGTCAAATTTTCTGTTCCTTTGGACTTTATTGACTTTTTAAAGTTATTATTAGGCTTTTGTGTCTTTACTATTGCACCATTGCCTTAGCTATTTTCACTTTGAAAACATGTAGGGTTTGATCGGCCTTCTAGCAAATTTGGCCAATGCTTCTCTTGTGGCTGTTAGAACTCTTTTTGAACTAGGCGTAAGTAGCAGTTTGAAGAGAATATTGATAGCTTCGGGAATTTCTCATGGAACTAGTTACTCTTATCCTGATGGTGTTTATAGCAATCAGGTTTGTTACTTGCTACCCATATTTAAAAAGTTTTTTTTTTTTAATTCATAAATCTAATAAGAGAGTGAATCTTAGAAGGCTGTCAATTATTTTTAGAGCATTTTTGCATTCGAAACAGATGCTTTGAATATGGGATACTTGAATGGGATAATTTGAGGTTTGCAATGATGAATCTGTTCCTTTTTGTAAGTGCTCACTGTTATTTTTGAACCGCTAGTATATTATGCCAGATTTCAATTTGAACTTTTATGTCTAATGCATAAATAAAGTTATGAGAAATTTATCAGCCACAAGCAAACAAATGTTTTTTGTTGCTTTAATTAGATAAATCAAACTTCATAGATATTCTATCCAACAATTAAACTTAGCTCGAAGTTCCGTCAATGCAAAATCTAGACTGTTCAGTCATCTTAAACTCCTTAATAATCTCACTATTATGTAGATTATGAAACCTTTGTATATTAGATTGATTGTAATTTCATTGATTTCTTTGAAAGATGAATTCTCTCCAAAATTCTATCTTAAAAATTGCTTCGTTGAGCTAGCCGACAAAATTCCATCAAACATATACCTTGATTGGAGATGCATTTGTTGAGGAAATTAATTTGACCCATCTTTATTTTTTCACACGTTGTTTTTACCAGTTCTTATTAGAGTCACAATTTGTGTGTGAAGCCATCATGCTTAAGCAATATTTTTTTAGTTTTGCAATTCCTGTGGTATATGATAAGATTAGTTTTTAACTTCTTTGACATATATATCCATAGTGAGTTTTCTTAGCAAAATCATAACCAAATTTTTATCTGAATCTCACACTGTCTTATTGAGATTGAACGACCATTTAGATTGGAAAGCTTTCTTCTTTAAACCAGTGGATTTCAAAATTTTGATAAAAACCAAGCGTGCATTTTTCTTAGCTTAAAGCATTTCATATTTTTGAACCTTTTATCCTAATTAGCTTTTATATTTTGTCCAATCTTTCATTCTTGGCATGCTTCCTCACTTCCTTTCTTCTTCTTGCAACCCTTGTTATTTAATTTGAATGTTCTTTATTATGGATTGTTCAATTTTCTTTCCTATTTGTTATGTCATTTGTTTTGCCTTTTCCCCTAAGATCAGTTAGTTTTCTTAGCTCTTCTTTATTACAACTTTTTATACTATTAATCATAGTGACTATGATCTTAAAAGGGCATTTAACTACATATAAGTCATTTATGCGCTCCTATTGTATGATAGGAGCCACAAATAAATGTGCTATCAATCAAGTTCTAAAAAAAATAGAAATATGCACTATAAGTAATATTATACCCACAAAACCAACACATAAGAAATAGGTCATACAATAGAATACCACCAGATGCAGTTTCTTATGTTTGATTTGATAATTTTGTGTTTATTTTGCTTTACGATAATGTAAGTCTTTTGACTCAGAAATGATTGAGTAGCTCAGTAAGTACATTCTCCTTGATCTTGATGCTATGGTGAAGTTGCACTTCCTTGTGGGATAAGTATTCTCGGTTTGTGTTTTCCATGCAAGTTAATGTTGTGGCTTGGCTAGTTTTAGAAACAACTTAAAGAAAAGATTATCAAACAAAGCTTTATTACCTAAACCCTAAATTAGTATTGAAAACACATCATTCTAGACTTCTAGTTATTATTGACTTGTAATAACAAGAATTGACACATACAAGTCATGAATATTAAATAAGATATTTAAGGTTTAGGAAAAATGATTTGAATTTGATTAAAGATTTGTGATTTCTGATGAGCAAGATTTAAGTATCATGATTAAATTGTCATTATCTATAATGATATTTTCATCAATATTGTCATGATTATAAGCTTTATTGTTTTTAGCATAATGACAATTATTTTGTGTCGCCTTTGGGTGTACTAATAGAAAATTCACTTGGAGAAATACTATCATTTTAAATTTCTTATTAACATTGTTTTATCGATGGAGATTTCTACAGATAAATAATATCCTGATGAATAGTTTTGTTGAAAAATTACAATAGTATAAATTTTAACATAAAAGTCATTGGAGGCCAGTAACACATTGGATCCAAAACAAACTTTATTGGTTTTAACTTATATCGATTCATAGAACATGAATTAAAGTTCATGGAAGCTGTAAGTGGTATAATTTAGCAGTTTTTCAAAAAATTCAATACCAGTAAACATTGTTTAACATTAACTAATATGAGGCACACATGATTAGTCTAGATACTTATGCCTCATGTGGAGTCATTAAGGCGCACGCCTTTGTTGTGTGAGGTGGGCACCAAGACATTTATTGTGAGGTGTGAGCATCAATTTTCTCGATTATGAGGTGTTGAACTTCTTCAATTTATGAGCCCAAAGCCCAGTTGCCTACTATTATAATTTATGCATAAAACTATATCATTAAAAAAAAAACATAGAACTTTGATCATCAACTCATGCACATGCACTACACTACTAGGGGGGACACACATTGGGCGGGAGAATCCCACCCATGCAAGGAGCCACCAACACCGCTGTGCCTTTGTCTGTGTCATTTCCACTACTATGTTACTGATTTTGCCTTTTCTTCACTCATTTGCTTTCTTCTTTGTTGGGCTACCACTAACGCTAATTAGTAGCCCATCTCCTCATTTTCTTTTCTTCCCTTCTTTTTTTTGTTAATTTATTTTGTTTATCTTGATCTTCTCCATTTTTTATTCGTTGTTTTGGATGAGTTTTCAATTTGGGCATATTTCAAAATGGTGAGAACTACTGAAATGATTTTAATGAGAAATATGAGGAATAATAGAATGGATCCAATATGAAAGCATAATGTTATATGCAAATTTTAGGAGTGAGAAGCCGTCATTATTTGAGATGCAATTTGTGTTATAAACAAAAAATAAAGGTGTAACAAGAATTTAAATCATGAGAAATTTGAGAATGAGGATATGTTTTATTTTTTATTATTATAGACATGATTATGTTTACTAGTTTACATAAGCTTGTTGTTTATTACTAAGTGCCTATTGAGTAATTTAATTGTTTACTTATTTATTTTAGATTTTTTATATATATTTATTTGTTTATCCTGAGTAGGAATATTCTTAAATGCTTTGTTTGAATATATTTTTTTTTTAATCAATTTAATGGTTTAGTTTTAAGGCTTATGTCTAAGTTCATGATGAAAAACATCTCAATACTCAATAACCAAATTTCAAACTTAACCATATAGTCCTGGCCGATTAGTGTAAATTTCGCTTAATCAACCCGGTCGATTTGGGATGATTAGACAATTTTTGGTCATATCGTCTAGGCCGATAGGATATCGTCCTGGACGATTAGTTCAAATCCGAGAAAAATCATCCTGAACATCGCCCTGAATAGAAGCTGGCCGATGTCAATCGTCCACGACATCGTCCCGGCCGATCCTGCGATTGGCCCGGCCGATGTGATCGTGCAATCAGCCTTAATTGCTTTCCTTGATCACCTGATCAATTTAGGCATAATTGTGCTGCATCGTCCAGGCCGATGTCCTGGACGATGTCCAAAAATAACTAATGCCTAAATAGATCTAACGGCTGATTCTTTCTGATTTGAGCCTATCGTCCCGGCCGATACAATATCGTCCAGGCCGATCGGCTTAATGACGGCTTCCTTAACCATGATGCCCTGATTAGGGTTTCTGTTTTTGAACCGATCGTCCAGGCCGATAGAAATATCGTCCCGGGCGATTTTACCAAAAACAGTAAACTCTAAGAAATAGTCAGAAATTCTCCCAAGGTGTGTGTGTGCAAGGTTACTTAGCATTAGGAGCCACACCTTTTACAATGACTCAAGAAAAGGGAAGTGTACAAAGTGACTCAGACCTAGTCTACCCAATCTTGAGCTGGTTCTAATTGCCGTCTGATCTTGTGGATCTGAAGTGCTAGTAGGCAAGGCAGTCGTAGAGAAACAAGAGTATTTGCTATCATCAAAATCATAATCCATGAAACAGATTCGCAACACTTTATTCATAAGTTGGATATATAAATTATTTAAGTAGTAATGCTCGACAACCATGATAATCTTGGCAGTTCTTTTAAATCAGTGTTTGATTTTGTCAACAATGTGGATAGGAAGCAAACATTGGCTGAAGTCACTCAAAAGATTTAGGTAAATCAGAACTTTTGTTAAATAGGGCCCAATGAATGTAGAAGACTGATTCATAAAGGTCAAACTTTTTCCTAATTTTGGTGACCAAATAAATTTGCATGCAATTCTTGCTGGGAAGGAAGGCAAGATTGAGGGGAATCCTCCTCAAGTAGAAGATGTTGAGTACTTGAATTGACTAGTATGGTTGTAATGGTTTGTGGAATATAAAGGAATATGGATG
Organism: Dendrobium catenatum; assembly: GCF_001605985.2. Lineage (NCBI taxonomy): Eukaryota > Viridiplantae > Streptophyta > Magnoliopsida > Asparagales > Orchidaceae > Dendrobium > Dendrobium catenatum. The sequence goes on along the minus strand of NW_021320070.1, from coordinate 4,695,917 downwards.
ATTTAGGTCAGATTGGATGTGGAGTTTGAAGGCCGTTGGTAGAGATTGTTGCTGAAATTCTGGTTCCTTAATATATCTAAAATAATGCATGTTGTAATCTTGTTGCCCTAATCCAGTTTTTCAATTTTTTTTGTTGACATTTATGTATCAAAGATGAAAGTAATTCCCATGTTAATTTCTGCATCTCAATTAGATAGGTGGAAATTGTATAAAAAGAACAACAGCAGCATATTGGTTATTTTGAAGGCACGCTATAAAAATTTAGTGAATGAAATATGCTGTGAATGTCCTGGAAAACATATAAGTGGGAGCTTGATTCCAATTGCTAGAGCAAGATGGTTATTATCTATTTTGTCTTCCGGGATCAAGAGCACTAATAAATTGGTTGCAGATTTTAAGCATGCATGTTGGGTTGGGTCGAGGGGGGTTTGGTTTAAAGTTGGCCGAAGCCTTTAATTGATTCACTATATGAAGGAAATCTTTATGGGATCAGAAAAGGAGCTTGTTTTCCAAACCCTTCTATTTAAGAGCCATATTTATTGTTTTTAGAAAGACATGTCTGCACGTTTTTAAATAATAGATGCGTTCTTCAGACTGGAGATTTTTTTTTTTAATTTTTATTTTTTATTTTGTAAAGTGGTATGGAAAATTTATTTTAATTAATGCATCTCTGCTGTCGTATTACCCGCGTTTGTGATTTATAATGTGAACTCGAGAATTAAACTTGTTTAACTCAAACAATACAAAATGCAGAATGCAGTACCCAATTTCCAATGGTTCATACAGGCCTCATTAATATGATGGCATCATGGACAGACCTTGAGATATTGTGTCCACGTCGATATGTTGCAACTCTTGTTTATTTTCAGCTTTTATTGTTGGATTATTAAAATCTGGATTTTGAAAGTGCATCAATCTATGTAGTTCTTTTTGAATTTGGACGGACTGTTGAACTGTGTCCAGTTTAAATTTGGGTTCAACTGCTGTCTGGCGATTTCAATCAGGGTGCCACTTCATTGCCTGAGCGTATTTTGCTGTTTCCATTGCATTTTCTAATACTCTAATTCTATTTCTGTTTCTCATTATGGACCATGACAAATGATGTTCTGTGAATTGAAGCATTTTCACTTGTTTAGTTGACTCCTCCTTAATGGCATGAAATTTTGCTAAACTTGTGTGGTAATTTTTTGCGCTACAGGTTCATGAAGTCTTAAAGTTGCTAAATCATATGATGCCATCTGCAGCACGGGATGATGAGAATATTCAGCTAGTTATGGCCAAGGAAATGATTCTTGAGGAAAAACCTATGTTCTTGCATCAGTTCTCAGCTGATATTCTTCCTGTCTTAATTGAGGTGCATGGGTGGAAGCTATTTATGGTGTTTCCTTCATTTCCTTGGGCTGAATCTAAATCAAGTTTTTGCAGGTCGTTAAGTCTGGTGCCAATTTATGTGTGTGTTATGGTTGCCTTTCTGTGATGATCAATATCATTTATTTCAGCACAGTTGATATGCTTCAAGACCTTGTAAAGAACTCAAACATTTCAAGGTAAGATATTTAATGAATTAAATCATTTTATGTTCTTAGTGTTTAGTAGGACTAGTGTGCTGGTAGTGCTTGCTTTACCCAGTTTCTGTTAACATGGAGATGTGCTTTGGCATGAAATTGTCATTCAACATAGGTATTGGTACCTGAGTCAGTTGAAACATACTCAGGGGGTTTAGTCTTTGGGGTTTTACGCTCATGAGCATGTCTAGGTCAGCAAGGGGAGGGTGAAAGAAAGAGCAGATGCTTCTGACACCAAGTATATCAGTTAGAGTATGTATCCATTAAACCCAAAAGGCTTATGAAACTGAATTGAGGCCCGTTTGGTCCAGGCCCTACTGGCACCATTTTACTCAAACCTTCAAAATCATTTTCTGAAGGGAGACTTGCTTTTTTATTTAAATATCCTTCTTACTGACATAGTCTGTCATTGAACATTAATGATAAACACTTAGCTTGTTGTGCATGTAATTATTTCTCATTTATTATTTCCAATGATGCACAGGTTGCTTGAGCTGCATTATTTATTAATTGTTCAATTTAGTGACTGAACAATTGGGACTAGGCATTTGCTTTAAAAATAATTGAGTAGTGGATAAATAAGGGCTATTTGACAATTGGGATGCTACTTGTCTGACACGTTCTTCTGTACTGGATGCCTATGAAGAGAACTTAATTTGTGCAATGCCCAGCTTAAATTGAATCTGATGGGGGGTATGAAGTTTGAGGAGATGAATGTTATCCTTTTGAAAGGATGGTAATCTACCAAATTTTCGTTGATCATAACCAAAATACGATCATAATTTTGATTTATAACATTTGAATACCATGAAATGATCTTCTTACATTTATCATGGTTTGACTAGGCATCTTTTGAAAAAAAATAAAGGAATTCTGTGCAAATAATGGTGTAAGAACGACCTATTTTTCAAGAAATTTTAAATAATGGGAAAACATGGATCTTACGCGAAATAAAAAGTTGGAAGTTAAAAATAATTGTTTTTTTTTTCTTCACTATTTTGGCAGCTGTGGTATACAAATAAAACTTCTCTATCATGCTATCCGGACCTCCACTGAAGAAAACATTGAACACCATGGTTGACAACCAAATGATAGTGAAATCTTGAATGTTTTGGTATTTATCTATATTTAATGATATATTTTGAAGATAACTAGCGTTTAGTTACATTTTGAGATTTTTTTTTTCAGATCATAAATATCAAATCAATGGAAAAATGAATTTGATACAATAAGCTCCATCTTGTATGTGTGTTTATACATACTTACATGTATGCTGGTGTGTATTATGTCCATATATATTGGTATATGTATGTATTTATGGGCATGCTCACATGCATGGATATGTGTATGTATGTGTCTATTTATTCATTTATGCATCTCTGTGTTTCTCTCTTCCTTGATGTATGCGCATGTGAGCCTGTGTATTTTTGTCAGTGGTTATGGTTGCCTGTGTTTTTGTTTGTGTATGGATGTCTGCATGTAAAAAATACTTGATTAACTCGTATTAATCTAACAAAAAGATTGCTTGATCTTGATTGCATTAATAAAGCAATCACTTGTGGATGGTTCTACTAGTCTTTAGCCACTGCAGATGAAAGTGAATATGAACAACAAGAAGGATGGTTGTTAATCTTCAAATGATGTTCTTGAGTTATTATATGTAGTGATATAATGCTTCTTTACGTTTGTTTCAATTTAATTGGAGCACCATGTGAAAATCCCTTCAATTCAATTAGTGGTCGTCCCAACACTTACTCCCGTCTTCTTCTGTAATGTGCCAAACCATCCCTTGGTGGCCTGGGCATTTGGTAGGCAGTTTTGGGGACTTTGAGAAATTAAGATGCCAAAATAATATGTAAAGTGAAATATGGTTTACAAGAGGGATGTTTGTAAATCTTCCAAATGCTCTTATATTCTGTTTTAGTCATCATTATCATTAGCCTTATCCCAACTATTTGGAGTCAGCATTTTTCTTTTTATGTTGGTGCACTAAATTAAAACCATTGAGATAAATTAGCGAGGTCCTGACATTGAATCCTCCAGTATTCTCAACTATGTCAAACCATTTTACAGAGATCCTTGGAGGCAATGGCATTTGGCAAGCAGCATTAGGTGTTCAACAACTTTTTGAGAAATTAAACTAGTGCCTACCTCAGCAAGTCATTCTCCTTATTGCTTCTAATTCTTAACAAGGTTTTAAAAGCTGCTTAGTGCATATTCTAGTCCCTGTGCCTAGAATGTTCTTGCTAGAATGCCTTTTTAAGAAACAAAGCATGCCATTGTACAAGAGATTTTAGTGCTCAGCAGAAAATAAAGAATTTATATTCTCATTTAAATCTTCTATATTTTTTTTTGATGTGGCAGCTTCTTAGCTGGTTTGATGGCACGGAAGGATCGCCATGTGTTGGTTTCTGCTCTAAAGATTGTTGAGCTTCTCATGCAAAAGTTTTCATGTGTGTGTTCAAGCTCTTTTATTAAGGAGGGTGTTGTTTATGCTATTGAAGTACTTTTGGAGCATGAAAACCGATTAGAGTCTGTGGGCCTACGATTGGATCAGCAAGATAATCAAATAGCTCTGAGAGATGTTCCGAGGTGCTTGTGCTATGTGTTTGATCCGCCAAATACATCTACATCAGAGAGAAAGGCTTGCAGACTTGGGAAAGATGCTGTTTTCTCTTTAGCAAAGCACATTAAAGCTACCTATTTCACAGGTGAATCTGTGAACTGTGAAATAGGCGTAAGTGAGGTTTTGAAAAAGCTTAAGATCATGTGCGCAACACTCAATGAAACTGTAGATCAATCTTCTTTCAATGATGGATGTGCTAAAACTGAAGAATTGTCTCAATTGTTAGGGCAAGTTATGGCCGAGATTAATTTGGGTGAGGCTATCTCCAGTTTTGAGTTTGTTGAGAGCGGGATCATAAGATCCTTAGTGCATTACTTGTCTAATGGTCGATATCTCAACAAATCTTATTCTGATTGCATGTCAACAAGTCACTGGCTTGCCATACTGAAGAGGCTTCAAATATTTACTGGCATATCTTTGTCTAAAGATTGCCAAAATTGGGAGGATATGCTTTTGACCTTATTAGTACGAAAGTTGCTGGATGCATTGACATCTTTTGATAATTTTCCAGTGATTGTGAGCCAGTTTTTTAAATCTAGAAGTAGTTATTCTGATATCCCAAGTAGGCATTCCACGCTGCATCCTTGTTTAAGGGTACGATTTGTGAGAGAAGATGGGGAGTTGAACTTATCTGATTACAGTGATGTTGTGTCTATTGAGGTTTCTTCATCATTTGTTGCTATTGAAGGCTTTCTGTGGCCCAAAGTTGGTGCAAGCATGAGTGGACAGCTACAAGAACAGAAAGGAAAGGATGTAACCACAACTTCTATTGCCGTATCAAGTGTTAGATGCCCAGAGGTAAATGTTCCCCAGGAACCATGCCCCAATATGCAACACATACCATCACTTTGCACAGGTGTTTTAAAGTTTTCAAAAAGAAAAAAAGAAAAAAGAAAAAAAAGCTTATATTCTTTAAATTATTTTTATAAAATTGGAATTCTGGAGAAATTTAAGTTTCCACCGTTTGCAATTACTGTGTCCTTGCTGTAACTTTTATTAAGGATAATTCTTAATTGGGTAATTGAAATATTATTTCAAAATTGTCCTTTAACGGGCATGACTTGTGAGACTCTTGGAAAGCTTAAATGTCTTTAGCTTTATATCTACAGCCAGGATCTTCTTTCATTTTAACTAAACATTTCATGTTTATGCTGTTAGTCAGGCTAAACTATTCTAAAAATGCTTTCCCTGTCAACCTGATAATATTATAATATTCATATTTTAGGTTCTTATTAACCAAGAGCAACAAGCTTCACTGGAGGACACCAGCATGAAGCTTAGGGAAATGATGACAGGTAATATGCCTCTGTTTTGACTGAATTGTTCTTTATTTTGCACCAGATCTGCTTAGGATTTTTTACTTTAACGAGTCTAGCCTATCTTGATTTGCATATTAAGTGGCTTTACCTACAGAGAGCAGCTCTGATCCTCATTCTTCTAGTGAGGGGCATGCCAAAGGCAGTGAAAGTTCATTCCCAAGTAACAAGGATGCAACCCCTAAATTGATATTTTCTATGGAAGGGAGAGAAGTAGATCGGTCCTTGACTCTCTATCAAGCAATTCTGCAATTCCAAATAAATGCAGAACCAGATTTGGTTGTTGGTCCAAAATTCTGGAATGAAGTTTACAAAGTTTCATATAGAAAAGCTTCACAAAATACAACCCATAGGCAGGAAGCTTGTTGCGATTCTCCATCACTTATTTTCCAGGAAAAAGCTGGATACCCATGGCACAAGCTTTCATTCATTTCCAGCATATTTCTTGCTGAGCTACCTTGTAAGCTGGACAAGTCAAATCCGTCTTATGAATTATTGTTCATGATGAAAATCTTGGAAGGCTTGAATCGTTTTTCATCTTATTTGTTGTCCTATGAAAGGTGCACATCACTTGCTGAAGGGAGAATAGAAAATCTTGATGATCTTAAGGTTGTTGTCCCTTCAATTCCACAGGCTGAATTTATTAGCTGTAAATTGACTGATAAACTTGAACAGCAACTGCAAGACCCTCTAACATTAGCTACAGGTTGCATGCCAGCATGGTGTGGCCAATTAATGATGGCATGCCCTTTCCTTTTTTCTTTTGAGGCTAGATGGAAGTACTTTCGCTTTACAACATTTGGCTGTAAAGGTCAGCTGAATCAAATACAACCAGCAAATATTTCTGGCTCAAGTTCTGTCATTGATCGACGCTCAGCTTCTGTTTGGTCTTACCGAAAAAAAATTAAAGTTACACGAAGTGACATATTGGGATCTGCTGCAAAAATGATGGCTTCTCATGCTCAAAGTAGGGCTGTTATTGAAGTGGAGTATGAAGAAGAAGTTGGCACTGGCTTAGGTCCTACTATGGAGTTCTTTACGTTGGTCAGTCATGAATTTCAGAAAGCTGGCATGGGCATGTGGAGAGGGGATAAGAGTTCTTTTAACGTTTCACAAACAAGCCAATGTTCTGATGAATCAGCATTTGTTGTTGCTCCCTTTGGACTCTTTCCTTGCCCTTGGGCTGCTGCAGCTTGTGCCTCAGATGACAGACAGTTTTCTGATGTCATAAAGAAGTTTACCCTTCTTGGCCAGCTAGTTGCAAAGGCTATTCGAGATGGGAGGATTCTGGATATTCCATTCTGTAGCGCATTTTATAAAGTTATACTTGACCAGGTTTTCCTACCCAAACATATGCAAAATGATATTTTAGCTTGCTTTTATTGTTATTCAAGCCTGGTGTTGTTATTTTCTGTGTTTGTGTAACAGGATAATTTTTATGCTTAAATGTACTTTCATTTGAATTGTTCAGGAACTCGGAATCTATGATATCCAGTCATTTGATCCTGAGCTTGGAAGGACCTTGTTGGAATTCCAAGCTCTTTCATATAGGAAACGATTTTTGGAATCAGCTTCTACTGAAAATTTTGAATATGCATCTGATTTATGTTTCCGGAGTACAGCAATTGAGGATTTGTGTCTTGATTTTACACTTCCTGGATATTCAGATTATGTTCTTTCTTCTGCAACGAACTCTGAAATGGTGACAGTTAATCTGTATAATACCTATTTTTTATAAACTTTTTCCTTCTTACATTAATATCTTTTTTTCAGTTAAATATTCATAACTTGGAAGAGTATGTTTCACTGGTGGTTGATGCAACTATAAAAGATGGTATTTCTAGACAAGTGCAGGCTTTCAGATCAGGCTTTAATGAGGTAGGTTCCATGAGTGTCTACATGTTATGCGGTGCTCTCGAGAGAAATAATGCACTTTGTTCACATCGAGCAAATATTAGTTTGTTGAAATATCAAATTAGTATTTTTTTTACCCACTTTTGCATCATCTTAATATAAAAGTTATCCTAGTAATGAATTTTAATTATTTTTTTATTTAATCTGTATGATAATGATATAATTGTCGGATATTATTGTTGTATTGTTGCATTATTTATATGTGCTTTAGTTAGAAAATTGCTTTTTAGGCTATTAAAGGAGAAGAATATTTTGGGTCCTTTTTACCATAAACCCCTATTTATAATAGGGCAATGCCAAGTGGTACAACAAAATAATCAATAGTTCATTAGTCAAAAAACGCTAGACTTTCCTAAGGTAATATTCTAACACTAGCATTCCCTTAAAGTTTGAGCATATATATCAATGAGCTCTAGCCTGCTACGTAGTTTGAAAAATTGAAGACTTTCCTAAGGTAATATTCTAACACTAGCATTCCCTTAAAGTTTGAGCATATATATCAATGAGCTCTAGCCTGCTATATAGTTTGAAAAATTGAAGTGGATCCAAAGCCTTGATAATTACGTCTGTCAACTATTCTGAGCTGGAAACATGAGTAATGACATTCTTTTGATAGCACATTATCTTGAATGAAGTGTTAATCTCAATTTGTTTTATTCTTTCATGGAATACATGATTACTAATAATATTGAAGTTAATATGTTTCTTACTGTTTAAAACTATATATTTTGCAATTGGAAATCAAATTCTCTTAGAGTCTTAAATTAACATCATTTTACATATAGAGTGTGACATAACTTCGCATTTTGCCTCAACGCTTGATCTAGATATCATAGTTTGTTTTTTATTCTTTCATGTGACCAAGTTATCTTTACCAAATGTTTAGTACCGATTTGTGAAATTTCTATCATCAATTTATCTAACATAGTCAACCTCATACAAGCTATCACATTAAGGCGCCCATTCTTAGTGTATAGTAGGCATTTCCCAGGTGACTCCTTGATGTACTTGAGTTTTCATGTGTTGACTCCAAACCTCGACAATAAAGTAGATATCTTATTTGGGGATCATAAGATATATAAATTGACCAACTAATCTCCTATGATAAGAGGCATCCTTGAAAATTTCTTTTTCATTGGCATCATCCTTGAGTGTTAATGGGATTGTCAGCGGGACCGCAACCTAAAAGTCTAATTTTTTCAAGAAGGTCAGTGCCATATTTTTTTAATGCATGAAAACATCTTTGCTAGAGGCAAATTTTATTCATAGAAAACTTCTGGAATGCCCATGCCCCAACAAGAATTATGCAAAATTTATTGAATCATGCCCAGGGGATTTGATTTAGCCTATGTATAACCTTGTTGAGCATATGTACTTTGGGTTTCCCTAAAAACATACCCTAATTTTTACTCCATATATTGATTTCAACGAGATTTCCTTAGAGGTTAGGTATTGTCCACATCCATATACAACCTTCGCCAATATTGATGGATGGAGACAACAAAAGAATATTGATATAGTTCAGCCTGATAATTGGGGAGCTGATCTCACAGATTTGAGTAAAATTTTTTGGCAACAGTGCTAGCTTTATATCTATTTATAGTTTCGTCATGATGAAATTTAATGGTGTAAACCCATTGATATAAAATTAGTTTAATGCTAAAAGGAGGGGGTAACCAAACCAAATGTAAATATATTTCAATTTAAGAAGGCATTCATTTAAGTATTGTTTCCATTTGAGATCCTATAGTTAATATTGATATGTCCTGCAAATAGAAACTGCTGATAAACATTAGGCAAAATGACAATCTAGAGGGACGAGCAAAAGATATATAATAATGACTAAGATGATCAATGCACTACAATTAATCTTTCTTAAGAGCAATGGGTACATGTAGACTGAATAACTCTCCGAGAGGCAAAGATTAGGTAGATTGGATAATGTTGATGGGGTTATTGTTGTGAAAGATAGACGGAGATATCTTGTGTAATTCTATGGATATTTAGACAAAGGTATTGATGCATTTGGATGTTGGAGGAAGAGGAGCACGGGGAGAAGATGACTTAGAGGAAGAAGATAGAGGTAAGTAGGGAGAGTACTTATAAATGTTGACATGCGGGCTTATGCTAGTCATGACATACCATCAATAACCTAATAAGTAGATAGAATAACAAATTTTAGTTGCAATAAGAGAAGGGGACTGCTCTTAATGGAGGATTGAGAAGGGGGTGACATCATGAAGAACAATAGGTGGTATAAGATTAATAAAGTAGCATGAAATTAAATATTTTCCTATAATTGATGAGAATCATTCATATGGATCATCAAGGTTTGGTGGAATACATGATGAAGCTTGTATTCAACAACACTCCATTTTGTTGAGACATGTCATAGTATGAAGTTTGATGAATGTTTTCATTGTTATTGCAAAATGAGCTAAATTGAGATTGTACATATTTCTTGAACATTTTTAATAAGAAAAACTTTAATTATTGTTGAAAGTTTTTTTTCTTGATAAAATGTGTGAAGGACCTGCACTTTAAGAAAATAAACAAATGTTACTCAAGAATGGTTATTAATAAAGATAACAAAAAACTAAAACTCTATCCAAGTACTAGATCGTAAATATTAGAATGAATTCACTAGTAGAATGCGACACTACTAGGACTTGACATGGATTGTGGAAAAGACACCCAATAATTTTTATCTAGCTCATGGGCATTACATTCAACTTTGGATAGAAACGAAGATAATGCAAGATACTCCTGAAGGCTTTGTGGTGGAGGATGTCCCAAGAGACAATGCCACAACATCAATTTGAACACTTGTATCGATCATATTCATTGTACCAAGATCTTGAAAACCATAGTGATATGGATACATAGCAGTTGTGAGTTTTAGTTGGATTATGAAATTTGGGAAAAGATAAAATGAGAGGTAGACCATCATTAACAATTACAATAGTTAGAGAAGATATGTTAAGGTAAGGGAATAATTATTGATTACCTATCATATATGAAACAAACACTAGAATCTAATATCTAAGGCAGGACTAAAAGCAATTATTGCAAAATTAGAGAGGGAAAACATGTTAGAATAAGAAGTATATACCTTGAATACATTTCTTTCTTAGAATTAGGTGGAGCAAAAAAAACCCCACATTGCCTAGGCGGTCTCTTGAAATATGATTGTGGAGACAATCAAGGGTTTGAAATAGGAGAGGATATTATTGTCAAAACTTTTTTCATTTGATGTGTTTTGTATTGTTTACTTGCGTGAGAGGGGAGAGTTGAGATGACCATTTTTGTAATAAAATTTTGCAAGGAAATAAAAAACCCTTTACCATAGGAGATATTTTATATCGTTTAATTTGAAAGAGTTACGAATAGTGAATGAAGGATTCATCTCCAGGAGAGTAGTAAAAGAAGCCATCATCGAACATCAACTATAGGCGAAGGAAAGGGTGAATAGTGCATGGAAGACGGTCATCTTTGAGCGGGATTGGGTACAGGTGTTGGATAGGGTGCAAATTGTGTTATCATTGGATCAAGAGGTGTGTGAGGGGGTGGGGATGCACAAACACGCAACAACGAGCTACAACAGGGCTGAGTGCGAGTGAGTGTGGGGTTTGAGGAGCTAGGATTAGGACTAACCTCGCTTTATTGAGGAGAAAAATATTTTAGTGCCTTCTTACTAGAGAATGCCCTATTTATAGTTGAGGATTGAATACAATGTTCAGAGATGCAATAGAATAATCGTGTAGCCCACTAAACAAAAATATGAGATTTTTCTAACTTAATATTTCTAATGTTGGCAATGACTATCCTGTTTACCTTTGTTTTTGTTCTATTAGATTTTCAATTGTTTGTTTCGAGTTTTAGTACATGTACATATTCTTCCATGGTCGGTAAATTCAATGTCTCAAAAAACAAGTTATTTCAACATATAGTTGTGGCCACTTGCATGTTATATGCCTTTGAAACCAGTCGTATCTTTGTACACACCAAGCTTTTATGACCAGGGTAAATTCGTGGATTGTTGCCACTTGCATGTTATATGCTGGTTTTGGGAAGAGTGCATACTTAGTTGCTGGAACAAGAGTACTGTCCTTTGCAGTTGCGTTGAGTTTAACGGTAGAAAAGGAACTTTAAAAGAAGAAGAAAACATCTTGTTATTCTTAGGTTGGATTGCTAATTTCACAAAATACAGAATTTTAATAATGATGGTATTAGTAGAAAAATATATGAATATATGATGTCTAGCTAGAAGAGAATAGGGTGAAAGGTATGATAGAAATGAGAAAAATGAGGAAAGAAGTGCTGAAAATTCATAAGCAATTCTGTGAACATTAGGTTAGAAGCAATTTGTCAGAGTTAGGTGAAGCCAAAAAAAATTGTGCGAACGACCACCCTGGTAGAATAATTTTAGAATTAAATTCTTTAACTTGAGAATTCCAAGTTTGAATAATTTCGTGAAATACAAAATTTTCAAAAGATTGCAATCTCACTTTCGTGATTTCGTTTTTACAACAAAGGCCTATCTCCATACATCCAATTTCTATAACCAAGGTCTACCTCCATTCGTCCAGCATGGTGTATTGGCTTTGATTCTATTAGGTGCATGCTTTACTAGTAGGAAAAAAAGGAACGAAACTGTCCTGTTCCCATTGATAAGTTTGTGAAATTTTGTTTAAGAATGATAATGACAATTGAAAGAGTTTATGTTGTTAAATGTGAGTAAAATAAAAAATGTGATGGGTATGATACCTTACAATTATGCTGTAGAATTATGAGTGTCCATGTTAGAATTTCATCTTAATTGATGCATAGTGTCAAAGTGATGAATTTGAAGGATATTGTGTTTTTGTAGGTTCTTGAAAAAAAAATAGCGAGTGCGTTTGAAATTCCAAGGAATTAAGAAAGAGAAATAAGGAAATCAATTATTGCATCAAAAAATCTAGCGATAGACGACTAAGACGATAACAACAACAACATCATCAAGCCTTTATCCCACCATGTGGGGTTGGCTACATGAATCCTTTTTCTCTATTTTATCATGTTAAGAGTCAAATTCTCATTTAAATTTAATAAACAAGGTCATTTTTAATATTTTCTAACTAAGTCTTTTAAGTCTACCTCTACTTCTCTTAACATAGGCCAAATCTAATACATTTACTCTCTTAACTGGGTCAGCAGAAAGCTGACGTGTTGTGACCAAACCATCTAAGGTGACTCTAATCTTATCTGACACTGGAGCTACTCCAACTTTTTCACGTATATGCTCATTTCGCATTGTCTCTAAGAGTAAAACCACTCATCCACCTGAGAGTCCTCATCTCTGCAACAACAACAACAACATCAAGCCTTTATCCCATTATGTGGGGTTGGCTACATAAATCATTTTTATCCATTGTGTCCTATTAAAAGTCAAATTCTCATTTAAATCTAATAAAAAAGGTCATTTCTAATATTTTCTAACCAAGTCTTTTTAGGTCTATCTTTACCTTTCTTAACATTAGTCAAATCTAGCACATCTACTCTCCTAATCAGGTCATTGGAAAGCCACCGTTTTATGTGACCAAACCATATAAGGCGACTCTCTCTAATCTTATCTTCCATTGGAGCTACTCCAACATTTTCATGTATATATTCGTTTCATATCCTATCTCTAAGAGTAAAACCACTCATCCACTTGAGCATCCTCATCTCTGCAATACTTAACTTTATATTATGCTTCTCTTTTAATGGCCAACATTTTGCACCATAAAGCATTGCAGGTCTTACCACCATCTTATATAATTTTCCCTTAAGTTTGAGGGCGACTTTTCTATCACACAACAAGCATGATGCATTCCTCCACTTCAACCATCCAACTTGAATTCTACTAATAATATTCCCATCTATTTCATTATCACTATGAGCAATAGACTCAAGATATCTAAATGTGTACTCCTATTAATGACTTGATTGCCCAAAGTCACTACCACCCACTAGATTTATTACTACTAAAATTCCACTCACATGTATTCGATTTTAGGTCTATTCAAATGAAAACCTTTAGACTCTAAGGTTGACCTCTCTGCTTCATGTTTACCTTCAACCCCCTCTCTAGTCTTATCAACAAGAAGAATATCATTAGCAAAAAGCAAATTTCAAGGGTATAACCTCTTGCAAATGTCTAGTGAGAACATCCATGACTAATGCAAAAATATAAGGGCTTAAGACTGATCCTTGATGTAATACAACTAAAATAGGAAAATACTGAGTTGAACTGCCTTGTGTTTGAACACAAGTAATAACTCCTGCATACATATCCTTAATGACTTGAATATAAGCATTATCAACCTCTTTTCTAGAACTCTCCATAGCACTCATCTTGGAACTTTATCATATGCTTTTTCTAAATCAATAAATATCATATGTTGATCCTCCTTATTCTCTCCATACCCGGCATGAATCCAAATTGATTTTGAGAAACATAAGTAACATGTTGTAACCTATGCTCTATAACTCTCTCCCATAGTTTTAAAGTATGACACATTAACTTAATTCTTCTATAATTCACACGATCTTGTGCATAACCTTTTTTCTTAAAAATAGGAATCAACACACTTTTTCTCCACTCATCTAACATCTTTTGACTCTGTAAAATAATATTAAAAAGTTTAGTAAATTAAGAAATTCCTTAATCTCCTAAGCATTTTCACTCCTCTATTGGAATATCATCATGTCCAATAGCTTTTCCACACTTCATTTTCTTTAAATCCTCTCTAACGTTAGTTTTATTAATACACCGATAAAAAAAAAATCTCTATTTTCATTTAGGGTGCTAAGGTCACTAAAGTTAATCGTATTCTCATAATCTTTATTGAAAAGCTTATCAAAATATCTCATCTGCTTTTGTTAAATATCTTCTTATAATAAAAATACTTTTTGATTTTCACTGTTAATGCACTTCACTTAAATTAAATCCTTACTTCTCCTATCTCTTTGCTAGACTAACTAAAAAATCTAGCGATAGAATTGCAACTAAATAAATACACTGTTAAAATTTGAGAATACATAAATAAAAAACTAGATTTTTTTTTTTTTGAAAAAACTTGTCTCAAGCAATCTTGTTGTATGTTTACATCAGGGTGGACCTAAATGACAAACAATGTGAGACACATCCCTCGTTTAAAAAAAATGGGCATCTTTTTGAATAAGTGGAAGACATAATGGAATTGTCTTACATTTTCTAATTGTGTTAAAAGAATCCAATGATATAATTGCATAGAATGGATACACTGATTAAAGTTGTGAATATGTTCAAATTAAGGGTCTTCTAAAAAAAATTGAAAAAAAATTGTATTAGGACATTGCTACTGCTTCTTTATATTAGGATAAACCTAAATAGAGACAATGAGTACAAAACAAAAGGCATCTTGTGAAGAACTAGAAGATAATGGAGTTGTATTGCATGTTCTTAATCGATGTTCCCATATTGTTTAAAATTCTCTTTGATCAGTCACAAATCTCGATGCGCACGACACAAGTGACACTCCTTTCGTTTCCTCAAAACTCCACCAAAATGCTCTGTAGGCACAAGACTCCCTCATTTTTGTTCGAGACTTACGAAAGCATGTTCCTGCTCGTTTCCCTCAGCTGCATGTGAGAAGCCTCATCCAATCCATCCTCTCTCGATTCCATTGTGTCACGCTCCCTCTCCCACTTGATCTCCATGTGTCGCATGCAGGAAGACACACACGACTGACTCAAGCCAACCGACCCTGCTGTCCTGTCTTTAGCCCGCATAACCAACTTTGATCCCGGCACATCTTCTCAATCTGTCGCCTTCTCATGCATGCAGGATCCCAGTCGACTTTGTCATCCGACCCGATCCTCCTTCGCTTGATTCCTTGGGTCGAAACTCCCAATTGGCTGAATATCCAGCTTGAATTTCCTCTCTTGTCCTCTCAGTACCACACGATAGAAGCCCCCCAGGCAGCGTGACCACCCAGCCCGCACTCCTGAGTCCGTCCCAACTTCCCGACCAAATCTCCTATTGCCCGACTCAATCGATTCATCACCGTCAACATCACTCTTTCGACATTAAAATAAAAGTTTATAAATTTCTTTTCTTTCTTGCTTTAAATAACAGGTGTTGAAGACTTGCCATTATATCTTTGATCTGGCTGAGAGAAGAATTAAAGAAGATCTGCACCGTTGTATCTTTGATCCGGCCAGGAGAAATTAAGTATATGAAGACTTCGCGCCATCGTATCTTTGATCCGGACGGGAAGATTGAAAGGCAAGTGTCTACCCGACACCTCCTGCACAATAGGTGGGACGGCGGGAGGTTGTTGAAATTTTGAACGACAGATGACATCCACTTAATTAAATTAAAAAATGAATAAAAAATAACAAAAAAATCATATATATCTAATTTAATATATAAAAAAACTCGTACAAAATAAGCATGAAAGGAAAATGTAGCCTACAAATTGAAATAATCTACTTGGTAACCCACATTTACTTAAGTTCAAGGCCAAATTGGATTTAAAAAGAAACAAATTCTTAAATAAAGGCTAACACATCCGGCCCAAGTTTTGCACTTTTATGCCAACGACAACTAACTTTAATGCAACTCTTGACTTCAGAGGGGCTCAACCATTTCGATTGGCTTGTTAGAAAAACAATAAATAGACAACTACAAAGGGTTCTACACAAACAAATGATTAACCCCGAATCCTCAAAACCAACACAGAAAACCCACACCAATCTAACACATCTTGTTGACTATATACCACTTAATGTAGGCCTACAAGTCCAAATATGTTGGTGTTAAGAGCTTCGTTCTTTTTCTAAAGATCCCTAATGCATTGAAGTCTCCAACATTAGATGAAGCATTCAACGACAATGGTCTAGAGCAATACATATACTAAAAGACAAATATCCTGACATTTTGATTTATACTGATGTAGCTTTGGATCCATATTCTTATGATAGGCACGATGATGGTATTGTGAGGGAAGATGGTGTCATCATGAATGATGAAACCGTTCATCAGCTGTGTAAACAAGCAATTTCTCAAGCTCAGGCTAGTGTTGACTTAGTTAGATTTGTGGCTCCTGAGTCAATGATTCATTATCCTTCCAAATGATTTTTAGAGACACTTAATCCAATAGATATAGAAAACATACCTGAAAGTGCAAGAGAAGAAGATGCAAGTGATTTTTTAAGAGATACTAGAAGTTTTTTTAGTTTATCAATATCTTCTTTATTGAGATCTCTTAGGCTGGAATGCGTTTTTGAGTTAGGCTGATTTGTTGTAGTGTTGGCTTGTGATGTACCCTTTTGTCCACTTCTTTGATTCCACTCCTCACTTGGGGGCTTTTCATGTATCTTCCAATATGTCTCTTTTGTGTGTTTTGATTTCTTTCAATAATTGCATCAAAGAGAGTCTTTGTCTTTAGGTTATAAGGAATCCTTACCTTTTTTCATTCTATGGCGCCTCTTTGGTTGGCACCATTGCTGAACCTTCAACTACCTTTAAATCTAGCATTACCTCTTGTCGGCTTTCCTCAACACGAATGAGAGAAATGGTCTCGTTTAATGAAGGTGTCTCCTCTTTTCAAAGGATTTGAATTCTAACCTGATCAAAATCCGCATTTAATCCTACAAAAAAGTCATACATTCTATCTTCCTCAATAAATTTTTTCAGGGAGTTAGCATCTTTTGGACACTTGGTCTCTATACATATGTAGCGATCAAATTCTTGCCATGAGTTTCGAAGGAGAGTGGCATATTCCGTTACAGTTTTGTTTCTTTGTTTCGTGCTTTCCACATCGACCTTAATTTCAAAGATCTGGGCAGCATCCCGAGCCTTTGCGAAGGTTTTCCTGGCGGTATCCCATATGTCATTTGCAATAGATAGGAACATAAAAGTATTCACCAATTTCTGGAGTCATGAAATTCCACAACCATGACAATCATGGATGGAGTCTGCTTCATTCCATGCCCAAAAAATTATGATCTCCTTCTTTTGGTCCTACCCTAAGGAGGTGATTCAACTTTCCTTTCCCTTTCAAGTAGGTCTTCATAAATTGAGACCACTTCAAAAAATTTTTCCTATTTAAGCAATAGGAAGGTTGCATATTTTGGAGTTCTCCTCTTCCTTGGTGCATCATAGAATCATCCATTTGGTCAAAGCTTTGGGAGGAATTTGCTTCAGAAATTGCGGTGGCAAATGATAGCGATGAAGGCTATATCAAGTAGGGCAACAACGAAGGCTGCGTTGGTTATAGATAGGATAATAATAAGGGAAGGCCGACAATGAAGGCGCGGCAGTAGAAAAAACTCAAAATTCCGGCAATGGCAATGAAGGCTCTGATACCACGTTAAATTCAAAGATTTTGGAGAGGGAAAAACTTAATTTTATTGCACTAACTTGTCCCTATTTATATATCTATACAAGATATCTTAATAAAGAAACAAATAATTACAAAATAATGTATAATTGCTCTAATATAATCCTTCATAAATCGGCCAACTAAATATGGAGATCGACGTGATCTAGGTGGCCTCCCATGGATTCCCATCCTAGCCGTGGGATCAAGATGCCAAGGTACGGCTAGGATTAAACACATATTAATATATACTTTTATTTACAAATATTTAATATTGTGCACCATATTTAATATGGTGCGCGCCGCGCCGTTTGTTGTGCTATCTGGTTCCACGGGAAACTTTGCGCTATGGTGCATCATTTTTCATTGAAAGTATGGTGATAATCAAGAATTGGTTCAAAAGGTGACTTGTGCAATTTTGAATTGCTTGAAGATTAGCAAATAGAACCATAGAATTTATAAAATCATGAAAAACAGTAATTCTAGAAAAATTTCTCCTTTAATTGAGATTGAAAACAGTGAACTCTTTATGTGGACAGACTTTCTGCTGACATTTTTTAAAGTTAATACTCTAACAAGAATTGACATTGCAAGATCTAAAAAAAATGTTACTAAAGCAATTTTCCAGCTTAACATCTTATGAAGCATGTAAATGACCCTACGAGAAATATAGAAGAAATAAGAGATTCAAGATCTTGATTTTGTAGACAGAAATAATTGCTATTTTATATCTCCGCTGAAAACTCCCTTAGAACAAGTTATCTGCTGGAACCAATTCTATGATTGAGATTGAAGAATTGAATTCACTCATTAGAACAAGTTATCTGCTGGCACCAATTCTATAATCCGCTGAATACCATTTTTTATTTTTTATAATGTTTTTGCCTCTATGGTTTAATTAGCTTCTCACCATATGAGCACATAGACCAATTGTCTTGATTTCTTGTACTGGAATCTCATACAGACATCTTATGGTTCAGTCAGAATTCAAAATATAATGTTTCATATCATGGAGAAATTATTTTGTGCACACTGGATGGGAGAACCGTCCGGTTTACACTTAGGTACCGACTGGTACCGAGGCTCGGTACCGGACGTGGCTCATTTTCATTGGAGTTTAAACTCCGCACAGACAATAATTTTTCCATATCATGACACTGTTTTTCATTGTTACTAGGGTTTTGTTGTTTGTTTCTTCCATGTTTTGGCGCAGCTCATTCTATTTAGGAAAACTTAGTTAATTCATAGTTCTTGACATGTAGAATTGGTTTTTCTGTTTTTTTCCCATTGACTACATTTCTTCTTGCCCTAGGTATTTCCATTGAAATCTCTCCAAATATTTACCGAGGACGAGCTTGAGCGAGTGCTTTGTGGGGAGCAAGAGACATGGACTGTAAGTTTTTCCTTCTACCATAAATTAATTGCTGAAACATTTTTTTCTTAGTTTTATTTCTTCACTAAAAATACAAGCTGATAAAATGATTCCTGGGTATAATTGCTCCCTTTCTATCTTACAGTTCTCCGAGTTGCTGGACCACGTTAAGTTCGATCATGGTTACACAGCTAGTAGCCCACCTGTCATTAATGTCTGTATACAAGCTTTACAAAATTTGTATCTTTTTTGTTGATAGACTTGAATTCTTAATGTTTTCCATTTTGCAGTTGCTAGAAACAATTCAAGAATTTGAATGCAATGAACGAAGAGCTTTTTTGCAGTTCGTCACAGGAGCTCCTCGGCTGCCTCCAGGCGGTTTGGCAGCCTTGAACCCTAAGCTGACAATTGTTCGCAAGGTTTATATTCTTTATGCTATTTCGAATTTATAAGACTTTTATTTCATACGGATTTATAACCATGGCATTCTCATAACGTTCCTAAACAGCTTTGTAGCTATGAAGTTGACATGGATTTGCCAAGTGTAATGACATGTGCTAACTATTTGAAGCTCCCGCCTTACTCTTCAAAGGTGATCTTCTCTAAACCTGCAACTATGATTTTATTTTCTTTGAGTACATGCAGAATCCTTTCTAAGGAGCATGAGCTCCACCAATGTGGCAACGGAGGTGAGACCCCACGTAGTGGGATAAAGGCTTGATGTTGTTGTTGTTGTTGTTGAGTATCTTGGTAATGAATCGACAAGTACTAATATGCGGCGTAGTGTGATTGGTTCACACATTGGTATTGGGAATTGGATGGATCACCCACACACCTCTTGAAGAAAGAATGTAGTGTTGGACATGGACACGTGCCCGACACGGCTGGGACATGTGTCGGACACGGCAGACATGTGTACAATTAAAATAATGTTTAAATTTAACCGACACAGCTGGGACACGTTTCAGACACGACTGGGACACATGTGTTCTAATTTTTTATGATAAAATTATTTTAATTATAAATATAGGATATCCAATGAACTATTATGAGAGAGGACTAGATAAGTAGTGAAGTATAGAAATAAATAGATATATTCTTTGTGATTTAGATTAGAGGATGATGAAATTTTATGGGAGAGATATAGCGAATTAGAGAAGTAAATATATACAAAGAAGAACCAACTTTGATTATATGATATCCAATGAACTATTGTAAATCTTTTTCTTGATGAATTAGAGTTGGAAGCAATGATATTCAATGATAATGATATTGAAGGCCAAAAACAAACCTCTGAAGTTAGTAGTTGAAGCTTGAATGCATGATGTTGTAGTAAGTGATTATTTGTGATGTGAAACTACTAGAAGTTACGATCAAAATTAAAAAGAGAATTATTAAAGTTTGCTTTTTATAATTTTATGGGGATCATGCAAGATAGAGTTAAGATTTAGAAACGTTAACTTTGCTTAGGCCAAAGAGTTGCAAGAGAGATTAACCAAAACGAATCATTCAAAGTTCTAGGCGAATTTCATATGCAAAGTACAATAACAAAACCCAACGTTTAACAACGAGAACTTCACCTTGGGGCCGTATCACTCAAAGATTGGTGGACTTTTGGCGGAGATAGAAGATCCAAGCGATGACGGAAGTTACCACTAGAGAAAGGGCGCCAAGGAACCTCGTCGGAGGAAAAGTAGCCGGCGGGGATGGAAGACGTAGGTGACCGTCAAGGCTCCACGTGTGCTTTGAAAATTGTCGGTCGTAGATGCTAAAAAAATGTAATGCCATGTCGGTGACATATCTGTGTCCTATATTTTCAAAAAAAGTTGTCCCGTGTCGGTGTCAAGTCGTGTCCGTGTCGCCATGTCCGTATCCGTGCATCATATCACGGTTCTCATCCAGTGCACGAGCCAATGACAGTTTGCCATGCCCGTAAGGGTGTCAGGCATTTCGATTTTGTAGCATTAAGTACTCCTTAAATGGTAACATTGTAATGATAACTTGACTCAAGTAGTAGAGGTGATCTAAGGATTCGTTTGGGACTGTTTTCTTACTGTTTCTTAAAGCAGCCTTCTAGTATAAAAATTTTAATTTTTAAACTAAAAATCTATTAAAAAAAAACAATAAAAATGCCGTCCCAAACGAAGCCTAAGTCTCACTTCATGATTGATCCTTTCAAATTTTGAGTTCTAAAATTATTTTCCTTTAAGTTCTTTCCATCATGTATATATACATCAACAAAAATATATAAAATTACATGAACTCATACCCATCCCTAAATCCTTAATTCTTTCTATCATGTTCATGCACGCTTATTATGTATATATGTATGTCCATGTCTATGTGCATAAATGTGTGAATGCATACATGTTGATCAAGTCAATGTCAAGTTCCATCTTCGAGTAAGCCATCCTCGAATCGATCCAAGTCTATAACAAATCAAACTACAATTGAGCAAAATTCGTGCTGCAATTAGCAGAAACTTCTACTTTTTAAACATTTTATCGAATTATTCACAATTAGTTCATGATGAATGCAGGAAATAACAAGGGAAAGGTTACTATATGCTATAACTGAAGGACAAGGATCTTTCCATCTCTCTTAGGCTCTCAGGAGATAATCTGAGGATGGTGCAAATAAATGTGAAGATTGTAATTAGAACAGGAGAAGGATTGTGGTGTAAATGGCAGGAGAACGTGACAGCAAGGTTGGTATATAACTATATATTGATGAAGCTGATTGTTAAGTAGTAGCAGAAGAAAAGAACATCTTAGCTTTGTACAGAGTAGGATTGACCTGTTCTATTTGTGCAGGAAAAAAAAAATGTAATTACTAGTTAGGATACTGGAAGGAAGCAAATCCATGATGATTTTCGAACCAACTCTTTAATTTGGTCTGTACAGAAGATGGTTGGCTTATATTTATATAAATATATTTTAGTTGCTTTTTGAATCCCATGATTTATAGCTATATGTTGATAGAGCATTTAGGATTGGTGAAAGGATATATTGATAAAAAAAAATAGTTTAAAAAAGTTTGGATTTACTTTAAGATTTGTGCAGTACATGAATAAATCAAATCTTGCTTTAGGATTGTTGAAAGGATATCTTGATAACAAACATGTTGTATGTTATTTGTGGATAGTATAGATATGATTATATCCACCGATACTTGTTTGGTTGGTGGGTGAGTACGATTGGGAACCCAAAACATTTCGGTTCCTCTCGAGCAGTAGTGGCTCTTAAGTGGGGTCCCAATAAGTGCGGGCCAGAAGTTTATGTAGGAGTGGATGCCTCTTTCAGATTAGCCGAGGTATTAGTTACGCCGTAAAGCGTCTCACAAGATGAGGTGGCAGCGGGTAGATACTCTTGTTCCAAAATAATAATAATAATAATAATATATATACTTTTTTTTTAATGTCTTTATTATATATATACGTGCATACATACAAGTTTCAAATATTTGAAGTTTCTAATAATAAAGAATTAATTTGTTCCCCATAGAGATGATAAAGTTAGTTTACGAACCCATGCATATAAAAAAAAATAGGCTATGCCATTGAAGACGCAACAACATGTTTAAATATATGGACAATTTGATTACTAACAGATTTTGGTGATATTATTTATATGATTACAAAACTCATATATATGGTGATAATTGTAATAATTTGTATTTTGATTCAGTTAAATTTTAGGAGTTATTATAATTTATAAGTTAAATTTCAAAACATTCTTTACCATAATATATATATTATCATGTTTTAATTATAATAAGTTTTTCATAAATTTTGAGCACCGGTGCAAATCCTTAAAATTGACACATGTTGGTACTAGTAGGGTTTTGAGGTCGTTAGATGTCCGTTTTGTAAATTTGTTTCACCAAAATTCTTTGAATAAAATTAATTAGCTCTAGATGTCTGTATTGATCTGATTGATAAATGAATGAACATTGATTATATGAAAAAAATAAAAATAAAAAAGAAATTCTTCCACTTAGACCATGGGATGTGACAAAATAGTATCAAAGCAATGATTAGTAGAAAAATTTACTTATAACCAAAGCTGCATTAATGATTGCATTATTTATTGATTAAATGTATTTAGAAATTTATTTTATTTTGAAGAATTTATTTGGTTTTGAAGGATTCAATTTGTATTTAAGATTTATTTATTGATCAGGCAAATAGATCCAAAAGAGAAGACATCTGAATCTACCACTGAAATGTTTTTAGTGACATTAGAGAATATATAAAAGTTTGTTGACATGATCGCTCAAATAGTGAGCGATAAATTAGTAAAACAATTTAGAAAGAGTTTTAGGAAAATATGTGAAAATAGTAAGAAAATGACTAATAACATTGTTAGAGCTCATACCACTCTACAATATATGTGGTGTTGGAGAAAAAATGTGGGACTTCGTTATAGGATAACAGGACAATACTTTCGATGTGACGGTTATGAGCACCAAATGACAGAATGTCCATTACCTGAACCTGGGCAAGGATCTATTCACATTGGAAGCAAACTGCTAGAACTAGTGAAAGAAGTTTCTGAAGTTCCTGAGAATATGACTGGCATGTTTTGTTTATAACTTGAGTTTTTTTTTTTAGAACTAATTTTGTTATGATTTATGTTTGATATAGAGGCTTGAGTTTTGAACCAATTAGTTTTGTTTTATTTTGATTATGTTTCGTATTGGTATTACTCGTAGGCACTCAATTGCGTGCACAAGCAAATACGAGCTCGCATGCCTATTGCCTCACGTTGTTGTGCTCCAATTTGCTTATCATGAGATGGCTCAACTTAATATATTGGTAGGAGCTGAGACTATCAATTAAAAAAATTTAAATTCTCTCTACTACGGTCTCATCTTTTTAGGCCGACAAAGTAAGTGTGGGCTCGATGTATATGGGTGTTCCGCCAAACGCTCCCTTTAGAGTGGCAGCGGATAGATACTCCTGTTCTAAAAAAAAATCTTAAGTTTTATATGTGACAGCGTGTGTGAGTTCACATTTAATTTGCTCAACGGCTCAAATATCATCAAAAAATTTTATTATGCGATAAATATAATAAAATTATATGTATATGTTTATGAGATTATGAATAGAATTGTTAGTTTTTTTTGGTCAATTTGTGAATTTTTTAAAATTCTTAAAAAAATCTAGATTTTTGTACATCTCAATATTTATCCAAATCAAATCCAAAATTTTTTTCTATAAATTAGTTCTCTCTTTTCTAAAACTAATGAAAATTCTTCCAAAAATCTGAAGTATTTTTTCTCAGTTATGCCATTCTCTAAGCAAAGTGCTTTTGTTCTTTCAAGTTTATGACTAAGGATCTTCAAGTCAAATTATTTTGAAAGATAAGTGTTCAAGTATTGTGAAGTGAAGAAAGTTTATAAGATCGCTAGTTTTATTTTTGTTTGCAGCTTAATCATTTTTTTAGCAAAATTTTGTGAGTAGATTGTCTAGTTATTTATTTTTTTAATTTTAATTATTTTTACTAAGGCAGATTGACTTAGTTTCATCATTTCAATTGTATTGTTTTGGTTGATTGTACTCGCTTGAAATAAGGATATGAAGGTAGACTTGATTTCTTTACTATTATTCCATCTCCAATTGAATGACATTTTCTGATTTGCAGTAGTCGTGACTGTCCAACTGAACGACTAATTGAACGCTATTTTCACATTTGAATATAGCCCAGAGAAAATTCAAAAATGCGTTTCTTTTTGACGTTTAGGTGGAGACTTACGACATTTGCAAACAGATGATTGACGAATGACGTTCGGTTGGAGGTACCCTTATGGATATATATGCTATCCAGAATAATTTTTGAAAGAGATCTGTTGACCGTTACATATTAAACAACACGCAAAAGGGTAAACAACGGCGAATTAAGCAACGCGTGCATCGACACGACGCTCACTTGAAAGGTCAAACAACCTTCGATTGTCAAATGGACTGTACCGTTGCAGTAAGGACGAAGAGTTCGCCTAAGAGGAAACTCTCACAGTCAAATAAGACGAGACAAGTCAAAAGAAGGGCTACCGACACCCAAAATTAAAATAACACGAGGAGATCGATGCGGGTCCCGATGCAAGTAGGCCTAAATTGAGGAAATCGACGTCTGAGCTGTTGATACTCTAACCCTTCTGCTCCCTTCCTCCACAGCTGCCGATTTCCAACTCCCAATTCTACTCACACATCTCTCACGTGAGCCTCAATCCCCATTGCATATACAACTTCTCAAAACCTTTAACAAGCCCAGCCCATAACCAAAAACAAAAAGAGGCCCAACTAATCCCTACTCAACCTAAATCCAGCTTAACGGTTCTGTCATTTTACAGCCCACCCAATCAACTCAAACCCGCATACAAACCCAGTCCAATATAATTACTCAAACAACCCATATCTTAACCATCATTGTGCCTATCTCCCTTAAATCTGCTAGCAAGGTGATATGCCATCCTCCCGCGAGTTTTATTAATATTTACTTATTATTATTGTTATTATTATTATTATGTAATTATATATGTATATGTGCGTGCATATTAAAAAAAAGAGAATAAACAAAAAAGTGAGAAATAAAAAGAGAGGAAAAATATAAGTATCCTCACAAATTAGCATCGTTGTCATCGTCCAGTCATGCAGGTATAATCCCTTAAACACGAAACCCCAAATCTCACTTTTGACGTTTACGGTGCACCAGGGGATCCCTTATGCACTCTTTTCTTAGCATAGTAAGAGAGAACTCAGTGCGGCCCTTACAACGAGACGGAACAACCTAGTGCACACTTTTCTTAGAGTAGCGGGGAAAAAAAACTAATTACCCGTACACGCCTCGATCTCGACGGGGAAATAACTGCGCATTTCAAACAGGTACCCCCGAAGGCCCATACATGTTTTTTTCTTGTCGTGGTGGAATCGAAGACTACGACCGCGGTGTCACCCGACATAGATCGTGCACGTCTTTCTTGGCGTGACACGCAGGCTAAGACTCCTAGAAATTCCTCTAAATAGAGGAGACGTTGGGAGGCCACCGAAATTTGGACTAAACAGTAGATTGATTTGAACTATAATGAACTAAGTGTAGGAGACTTTAACTGAACAAAATAGTAGACAACTGGACTTTAGTTTAACAAATAAATGATCTCGACAAAAAATTGAAGTATCAAAATGACAAGATGGATCATTTAAATGATTGTTAGCGAATAATCAAAGAACTTGCGATGACTAAATTTCCAAACATGAATTTGCAAGCTAACATGTCAAACTCTTGCAAGTGACAACGACCAATATATAACGAACACGAAGAATACATGATGAACATGATAGTTCCCTCCAATCAATATCAAAATACTAGCAAGCACGTTCGATCTTGCAAACAATTGAATGGAAAAGGAGATATATAATCACGATCATATATATGAACCTCTTTAAGTAAATTGCATACAAATGACGTCAGTTGATGTGCGAATTTCATACAAATCATACAAGAAATATGGAAGTACCTATAGAAGATGACAGCTAAAATACAAACATCAACGAACAAATTCACTATGTGAAGTACAAGCTATCTTCAAAGGGAATGAAAAGCTTATGATAACATGATTCATGCCCAAGCAATGACCAATGAAAATTGTAGGAGACATGACGACAT
Source organism: Dendrobium catenatum (assembly GCF_001605985.2). NCBI lineage: Eukaryota > Viridiplantae > Streptophyta > Magnoliopsida > Asparagales > Orchidaceae > Dendrobium > Dendrobium catenatum. Next base: position 4,669,072 of record NW_021320070.1, on the reverse strand, counting down.
GCTTAAAGTCGGTAGTGTGGAACATCTAATGAATAAGGCAACACACCAGGAAACAAACAACACCTAATGCTCATATCAACTAGCTTATATGTGAGAGAGGATGAGTGCAGTGAAAGCAACAACATGTTCAACATGATGGTGACACTAAGGATACAACTGACTAATGTGTAAAGACGTTGTTGACAAATATAGCTCAGTTGGAAGTGAACATTAAATCATAATCATGTATATTGATTTGCATGTAGCCAATGATAGAAGATAAGCTGTAAGAAGACTATGACAGACCCAAGATCCTACATGCCATTATGGAAGCCCTGTTATATACTCAACAAGCTATTTTTGGGCGAGTACAAGAGAACTTTAGTGAATGTAATTATCTACGAATAACCACATGAGGTTCGTTAGTGCATGACAACCTATTTGCCTAAAGCAACAAATGAAACACAACGCCACGCCACTGAATCCGCATCATCCATGCAAGCAGATATAAGGTGCTTATAAATTCCACTGAAACATAATGCCACGCCACTGAATCCATAACATCCATACAAGCAGACATAAGATGCTTAAAAATTCCACTGAAACATAATGTCACGTCACCAAATCTGCAACACTCGTATAAGAAGACATAAGGTGTCTATAAGTCCCCAAACAGAGTGTCGCACATGTTCAAATGGCAGTTGCCCGCACAACTAATCAATTTTAAAATGCCCCCACATATACTACAATATGTATACACACAAATATGAAAGTACACATGCAAGCATATTAACATGCATACATGTAAGAATATATACCCACATGAGCCCCGACAAGCGTGTTATGGGTACACACATGATGTTTGAGGGAAGGTTAAATAATAAATCCAAATTCGAGCCCGATCCTCCTATGCGAGTAGATAAGAGTTGACACGGCTCAAACTATCAAACAAATATACGATCACGATATCGACCATGAATATTTATTTTATACATTCATAGTAGGCCTTCAAGGCCTATAACAAAGAAAATTCATTAATACAACCTAAAGCAGAGTAGCAGACAATAAATCTAATCCTCTGTCACCAACTAGACATAGTCGACAAGATTCAATAGATAATTACAAAAATGCTTCTTAAATATCCGTATGGGCCTCAACGAGCGTGTTACGGATATATATGCGATGTCTTAGTGCGTGAGTTAAATAATACATTTAAGTGGGCCGAATCCTACGACTTGAGTAAATAAAAATCAACATGACCCGAACTATCAAATAAATATACAGTGATGGCATCAACCGAGATATTTGTTTTGGTACGTTCATATTAGACCTTCATGTCTGATAACTAGGAAAAATTACTAATAAATGCATAAATCCTACGATGAACAGGATCCTATGTCGGCAAACAAATAGAGTTGACAGGGTTCAATTAATAAAATAAATATGTCCAATAACACACCGATGATGACCGTGTTGAACGTGGATCTCAATCGTAGGGGTTAACTTTAAATATTTACAAAGGCCTCCTAATGCCCATGAAATTCAAAACTCCAAAAATACAAAAAATTCAAAATATTTAAAATCGAAATTCAAACATCAAACACTTAAAAGCAAAATTCATCCATCATTCGCAAAAATTTGTCAAGGTGGATAAATTTAAATATCACTTCAGCTCATAAAGAGCTAATATATAGTCAAGAACATCACTAAGATTCATTCTCAATCTGTCTCTTGCTAGCAATGTCGTGGCACGTGTCCTCTAACTGGTGATTTTGTCGCCAAATGACTCAACATCGATGGTTTCACCGCTAAATGGCACCGCACGTAAACAATTATGATCAGGGCCCTTTAAACCGGCTAGCCATAAGTCATATGCTTCCCAATGTCACTAAATCCTTGAGATATGAATCAATATGATATGATCGATAGGGAACAAAGCCATCTATTAGCTAAGGTGGATTCAAATTTGTCCCCTTAGAGAAATATTCACCCAAGATCTATAAGGTACCATTAGACGAAACAACCCATGGCTGCCGATAAAGATTCTTTTGTCAAGTTGGGCCGACTACCTGCTATGACTAAGTAGACTAGGGACTATAATGGTCCGGGACGACGAAACCATGAGATCTTGATTGGGCTCATCATCAATTCCCCCACCATCTGCTTTAAGTGCAAGATGGTGAAATTTTTAATTTTAAATATTAAATTTTCAAATACCAAGTCATGCTGCTGCTATATGCCGAATATCACATATCTTTGGATACAATGTATTCATTTGACGACTAGCCTTAATCGAAAGCTCAAATTTTCAAATACCAAGTCATGCTGCTGCTATATGTCGAATATCACATATCTTCGGATACAATGTATTCATTTGACGACTAGCCTTAATCGAAAGCTCTCTCTCATTATCGAGAGGGGAAATTAACTTTAGGGGCTTGCGGCAAAAGGAAACAAGAACTCAGATGAAAAAAGTCATCACAAAATGAGGGTGAAATCTCTGGGTAGTGTCTTATTTCAAACCCCATCAGCCTTCTGAATATTTACCCCATAACTTAATTCGTTAAAACTCCTCCCAAAAGTCAAGAAGGGAGGCCGTGGCACAAATTTTCCGAGCCCACATGATCAAACATTGAAAAATCCTGTTGTTTAACAATAAACAGTAAATTGAGGCAAATAAAAATTGCACAAACCATCAATATAAGCAAAAATGTATAATGTAGTGGTTTTGTGTCTGTCTACAATACTAAAAGTATAAAAAATGAATTCCTTATTGATAGGCTCCAAGCATATAGGAGTTCTGAACGTATATGTTGTTAGCATAGCATTCGAATGTATAAATGGTGCACAATGATCTGATGATATTGATACAATTGAATAGATACTTCACTACTCACAGACCAATAATGCACAATAAGCACCATTCCTAGGAAGCAGCAAGCTATATTAGCATAATCATGAAAGTATAAACTCTTTGACCTCAGATGACAGAAAATCAATCACTAGTTCAGATTCCGGCTGTGACTTGAACTCGAGCTCGAAGTCAAAGATCTATGGCTTTTATTATGCTGCAACTTCTCTCTTGTGCACTCCAAGAATGTTGGAAATAATGCTCTTTGATGCTTGGCAATATTAACTTCTTGCCTGTTGCACATTCGAATTTGGATTACAAGATGGTTGGTGAGAAGAGTCCTCACTGTTCACTGAATCCATTGAGGAAGAACGGCTAATTTCATTTCCAAAAGAAGACAACTTGCTATACATTGAGCTAGAGCTTTGATTGAATTCTAGCAATCTTTGTAACTGCATTGGGCCGCTTGATCTGCTGCTTCCATGGCGGGAATTTTCGCTGTGACTTGAATTTGAATGGCTTCTTTCGACACCGTCTATTATTATTGGTTCAGGGGGATGGTATTGAGTTTTTTCTTCAGGGACTGGTGGTTTGACTATGTGGGAAGGAATGGAGGAGGCTTCGGAAAGAGGCGGCCCCTCAGCGAGGAAGCTGAGGGCTACTACAACATCGGCCATGAAAGGGCGAACAGAAGCTTCTTCTTGTAGGCACATGGCGGCAACACCAACAGCTTGGTTAAGGCCAATTACTGGATATGCACGTTTGAGAAGGGGGTCAACTAGTTCTGGGAATCTCTTCTGATCTTTGAACATTGGTTGTGCCTGTCTTGGAATCATAAGCCACAATTCCTCGGTAAAGTATCAGTAAATAACTTATCAATTGCAATAAACAAAGTGAGTAGAAAAAAGATTGAAGTTTTAAACAAATCATGAAGAAATAAATTGGAGAATTGTAGCATATACATTGCATCAACTTTAGAATGAGCTTTATTAGAATAAAAAACAAAAAAAAAAGTTTATGATCAGCGAAGTTATTGAATGCAATATTTTAAATTTATATCATGTTGACAGAACTTACCCAAGCAACCAAATTCTGCTCGTTTGTGGATCGCCTTGTGTCGATGACTCTTCTTCCAGTGATCAGCTCAAGAAGAACTACTCCAAAACTGTAAACATCTGATCTGAGGGTGAGCTCACCAATTCTGGCATATTCAGGTGCACAGTAGCCATAAGTGCCCATTACACAAGAAGCAACATTGAACTTATCACCTCCAGGGCCAAGTTTTGCAAGGCCAAAGTCTGAAAGCTTTGGATTATAATCTTCATCCAGTAAAATGTTTGATGATTTCAGGTCTCGGTAGATCACCGGCGGGTTAGCCTTCTCATGAAGATATTCTAGTCCCTGAGCAGCACCATAAGCTATCTTCATTCGAGTGTACCATTTTAATGGTTTCTTATCAGGCTTCAGATCTGTTAATCATCATCTTTTGTTCAGGTCGGTCACTAAGATATAAGAAAAGCATTTTTCTTATGGAAGATGATCATCATGAAAAACAAAAAAATAATAATAATAAATAGAATATGAAATGAATGATTTGTGTTTTCAACATACCAAGCAGATGATCTTCCAGAGAGCCCAAAGGCATGAACTCATATACAAGCAATCTCTGTTCACCATCTGCACAGTATCCGATAAGATTGACTAGATTTGGATGGTGAAGAAGACTGAGCATTAGAACTTCGACAGTAAATTCTTTGTTTCCTTGGAGGCCATTTCTGTCAAGTTGTTTAACAGCTACAACCTGACAAGAAGAAAATATACTATCAGGACATTCAAATTGAGATGAATTCTGATGACTAGAAAGAAAACATGAAAAAAAAAGTTTATAATGTTATGCAATACCTGTCCAGTACTCTCCAGGTATCCTTTATAAACTCTTCCAAAGCCTCCTTCACCTATAAGACAATCAGGTCTGAAATTTTTTGTAGCTGTAGCTAGTTCACGGAACGTGAATGTTTGCGTTTGAATGTTGCCATTGATTCCATCTTTATTTAATGAACCAGAGTTGATTGTTTTTGCTTTGTCTGCACAGGATGGTTGAAGCAAAGAACTGAACTTAGTAGGGGAGAAAGGCTACTTAACTTTCTTTGTTCTCTTATAGTTTTTCATTCTTTTTTTTATTTCAAAAGGAGAGCAATGCTCCAATTGAAACTATTGAAAGAGACACCAATTATTATGTTCAAAACGAGTCTGGCTGTTCACTGAAATTTACAGAACATTGTCATTGCCATCAACTTCATCCAAATATTGAGGATCAACTTTATGAATACTCATTTTTCATTCATTGATTTACCATATTGCATAAGGAGTTAAAAGCAAATTAATCAATGACAACATTTATCGATATTAATTACCAATACACATAAACAGGGTTGGGCCTGTGCTTACCCTCAAAATTTTAATTAAATAGTTTAAGTAAGAGTATTTTAGTTATTTCTCCACCCATAACCCTAGTTTGCCCAACAAAGGGAAAAAAAGACAGCATAACGATAGAAATTTTTCGGCCCGCTGACGCAAACGTTTACCAACGCCTGCCAGCCATGTCCATCTCCAACGCAAGAAATATTTTTGAGTTCCAACGATTAGATCCGTAGCCGCAAACCTTGTTCGGTCGTTCCCCAACACCTGCAATCGCCTGCAATCCGTGCCCAGCTCCAAGCCTCCAATCGCTTGCAATCTGAGTTGTGATCTTGAGAAAGCCAATAAAATTGAGGTTTGACATTTGACAATCCTATATTCCTGTTTAGTATACTATTTTAGCTCGTAATAATTTTCAATTTATCTATCATAATAAAATACAAAATTTTGCTTTAAATTATGTCCTCATTTTATTTTTTTTTAAATATTATTCCATTTAAATGAAAATTTTGCCCACCCTAAAATGAAAAGCTGCCCCTGCACATACAAGCCCAATCAACCCCAACAAATTCTCTTATCAGTCCTAACTTACAATTGCTTACTTCTCTACCTTACTCATAAACGCTAATGGCAGTCTAACTTCTAAAATAATTAAACTAAATATTTGTTAACACCCAAAGACCTCTATTATCTGTGTTCTAAAGGATAAAATACCACATGAAAATCTCAAAAAAAAGTATTTGCCGTGTCGATAAAGATTAAAGTTGTGCCTGAAAAAAAAAGACCTAATTTTACATTCTTAATGACAAAGAACGAGTTAAGAAGCGCAGAAAGAATAAAATCATGCTCAAGTTAAGAGCACGGATTAAATAGAAATATATTGATATACAAACCCTAGAACAAGAACACCTGCTTCCTCTTACCATTTTTGTTCACCAAAGCATTAAATCCTCTGGGAAACTCTGAACCGGACTTCGCATTTTCTTCATCCTTCCTTGGCAAACAAGGGAAGCAGCTCATCTTAATCTTTCTGCCACAATCAAAACAAAAAATCATGAACACCAAAAAAAAATCTAAATTAAAACATTTCAATCCAAGACGTACATGTCTATAAGAACGGTTCAGATTTACATCGAACATGCAAAAGAGGTGCCCCTCCAGCTGAAAGGCAGACCCCAAAACAGGTACAGAGGGCTCCTCTCGAGGTCCCAGAAATGGATAAAGGAATAGAACCAGAGGGACGAAGAGGAGAGGCCGGAAGAGGATGGAAAACGGGAAAAAAAGTTTTTTTTTTCTTATTTGTGAGGCCGCAAATGAAGGAAGCAACAAAAATTGTTGCAGCTGAGATCCGATGGAGGTTGATTCGATAAGCGGACATATTTAAAGGCGTACATTTAGGAGAAGAACGTGGATGCAAATCTGTTAGAAGGGGAAGAGAGAGAAGAGATGGGAGAGAGGGAGCAAGGCGGAATTGGGTTACTAGCCGTTGGAGATCCCGGCTTAAAAAAGGGGAAGGACAGAAAACAAACCACGGGATCTAAGCTCGGCTGAGCATTTGGAAAAAGTTGGCTCAATATAGTTTTTATCCTTACTAAGGTTTGCCTTTGAAGGCATTTGATCTATATTACATAAGTGAAAATTATATTTATATAAAAAAATTAAATTGTTAACTTTCATTAATTTTCTAATTTATAGATTAAAAATAAATTTGATTATTTGTGCATCTCTGATAATAATGGTATATGAAAAAAAAATTCATTTATGATAGGAGGAGAACCAACCTCTTTTTTTAGAGTTGGCAAAATATGATAGTGATTGTGAAATACAAAATTTTATGTATGAAATAAAAAATAAATTATTTTTCTTAGAATTTGAACAACTGCATTTATTAAAATTAAGCAAAATAACTAAAATATTTATTTTTCTAAGAAAAAATAAAAAAATTTCTTTTGTTATATTATTATTTAGGTATCCTAATTTGTCTCTCCTCATCTATTTTTTAGTCTTCATTACAAGGGTTTTTTAAAATACTATGATCTTTGGGTAGAACCCCGCCAGGGGCGCAGCCTCGTTGGACTTTCGATATATTTGTGAATCATATGACAATCAATGATATGAATAAATACGAGTCATTATTGAACCATTTTCTTGTTGTGAAGGGTCTAGTCAAATTTGAGGCAACATCAATATTTACTTATAAGATCCCCCACCGCAACACTCCAATATCTACTTATAAGATCCCCCCCCACAACTATCGCTATCATTTGACTTCAAATTTGAGGCAACTTCAATATCTACTTATAAGATCCCCCATCGCAACTATCACTATCATTTGACTTCAAATTTGAGGCAACATCAATTTTTTTTTTTTGGATTGAAGTAAAGGAATGCAATGTAAAGTCAAATGATAGTGATAGTTAGCAGAGACGATCAGTAGCAATGATAACGGGCATCAATGGCTTACGACAGTGGATGGCAACAACAAGTTAGGTCACGATGAAAAAGAAATTTGATTAAAATTGGGCGAATTACGGTGCATAAAAAAGAACTAAAGCAGTGAATAGTAAATTCACTTAAATATTACATTATTTTTTTCATCAAATCAAAAAAACCAAAATTTAGAATCCCCCACATTTAATCAAACAGCTTCTAATTAAAATCCTAACAAAATACATATACATGCACATAATACTGTTAATGTTATAGAAATAACAATGCCTAAGGTCAAATTCACATATGATGATCTCATTTTAATGAGTGAAATAAGTATATAAAAGGTGAACAAAGTTTATTAATGAATTTGCTTTCATGCATAGCTGATCTGAAAGAAGTTGGATGAGATTGAGGTTTTGTTTGAGATAGCTTTCTCATTGCTTTCTAAAACAACTATTTAGAAATTTTTTTTAACTAAAATAATGTTTTAGAAAATATTAAAAAAGCTGTCCCAAAAAAACCTTGATACTCATGAGATGATGGCTAGCAGCACTTTCTGCATCATTAACTCGAACGTGATCGATCGGTATTATAGAATTTATGCATAGTTTTATTTTTATGAACTTCTATATATTGAAATATAGAAAAATGATTATAACCATTTAATAATTTTTAATACAAAAAAAAATTTAAAAAAAAAAATTCTGTACGAAAAAATTGCTTTAAAAAGTTATAAAAAAAAAAAACATCCAAAATGAAGTCTACTATTTAACTTTTGTCAATAAGTACATCTAAGGAACATAGAGAAAATGATAGTAAAGATGATTTAAAAAATTAAAAAAAAAAAAAACATTAAAAGGTTTTGGAGTAAAGCCTGAGAACATTGCATCCTTGACGATTCCTTATTGGTTTGGGATTTATTTATCTTCTCAGAATGATAGATTAAGAGGAAGTTGAGGTTCTATTTAGATTTTGTTTGTGGCATTTTTGTTATTGTTTTTTAAGATAATTTTTTTAAAAAGAATTTTATTAATTAGAATTTTTTAGATTAAAAAGTTATTTTATAAAGTTGTTAGAAAGTTATCTGTGATGAAACGGTGGGCTTAAATTGGGATAACTTTTAGTCACTATTTTTTAATTAATTTTTGATTATTAAAAAATTTAAAAACAAAAAATAATAATTTCTATAATTTTAAATTTTAAATTTTAAACAATTTTTAAATTTTATTCATATTTAATACAAATTTAATTCAAATAAAATTGTTTGAATTAGCAGTTAAATCTTTTTTTTATTATTTGGAAAAAATGTGCTCAAAATTTTGTTGCATATCAAATTATTATCGATTTTAAAAATAATAAAAAAAAATTATCCCAAATAAAACCTAACGGTCTTAATTTTTTATTTTGCCAAAATATGAAACTACAATTATTTTTATGCAAATTTTTAAAAAATTGAAATGGTAAGATCTGTAAATTAAAATTCTATAAAAGTGGAGGGCCACGGATCAAGCTTAGGCCCCCACATGTTCCCATGAACTGCAATCTTGGATTTGACTGTTGCATCACATTTAGATAACAAAACAATAAGAAACAACAGATGCACAATATAAACACCGGATCATACCATATCACCTTTGAGAGAAATTCTTATCAGACAAAGAAAACCATTCAGATTTACTGTAAATTTTTTACAAAAGAACAGTAAAAGAGCAATAAATATTTAATTATGAAAACATCTTTACTGTCCTTTAATAAAAAAACGTAGCAAAAACGCAACAAATATTCAATTATTTAATAAATATCAAATATTTGCTAAGGACAGTAAAAATGCAACAAATTCGGGGTAAATTATTGCGTCCGGTCACCTGACATGCAAACATCCAATCCGGACATGTCACCTCGCCCGGATGCACTGCGCCCCGATATTTTTGACTGACGTGGAGCATTTTTATTGGTATCCGGACAAATACGAACACCGGACACAATAATTTGCCCAAATTCGGACGGTTCTTTCCGTTAAGTGTTCACACAAAATAATTAGTCCACCTTTGATGCATCTGTGCGTGTGTTTCAAGCGCAATTCTTAGATGAACACTGCTCATGCAAATAGAGAAATGTATACATATGTGTAATAATATATTTTTTTCTTATGCCATCATTATCTTTAAAACTAATATTTTAAGCATAATAACACAGTAAAATATACACTAACGCATAATCATGCACATTTATTTAACACAGTCCGCTCAATATGATGAACGAGCATGCAATGAAAGAAACAATTCTTTTCTATATCAGTTAAAAAGCATAGTATCAGCAATGATTTACATTTGCAGTGCAGGCAATCATATCATACAAATTGCTTTCACTTAGGAGTGCGACTGGACACGAATCTAAATATAATAAAAAGAATATAATATACTGTGGCAGCAAAAAAAAAAAATTAGAAAACTAATTTCATAGAGACCTCTTTCTATTGGAGGATTCTAGTGGGAGCCTGATTAAGAACTGTAAATTTGATATCAGAATTGCAATCTACATTTCTTTTCAGGCAAGCACAGCTCAAGCTTCAAATATGCCATTCCCATTGTAAACGGCCGCTGAAACCTCTTGTGAGGGCTGGCTCCTCCTTTCCCTCACTCTCTCTCTCTCTATATATATCCATTTTAGCTCTCACTGTTTCCATCCCTTCAAAAACAGAGAAACATAAAACACTCAGGATCATTGGAGGCAGCTTACAAGGCACACAGTCCTCGCTGAGAGATAAGACTTGACCATTGTCACATCTAATTAACTAATCAGAATCTGATTCCAAATTTATTGAGTGGAAGGGGCGCTTGCGAGCCGACCGGGGCTGACGGGGATGAGAGAAAGAAATACTAGATTTTTCACCATTGAAGTTTGACTTGCTGGTTCTATCACCACTCATACTAAGAAGCAAAGAGGCTGAAAAAAAAAAAGTTTCTTCATTTTCCAAATTGATGATGTGATCTAATTAAGACTACAATGCAACAAGAAAATATTGACTGGTTAAATCTGTGAGAAACCAAATAGACCTCAATAAATGAGACTCTGGATAGAAACAAGCTTTCTCCGGATTATTTTTTCTACAGAAACATAGGGTAATGTAAAGAATAGCGCTCAACAAGGTATATTCAGTAGGCTAGTGCAAGAGGATGTGGCTGACTTCTACCAGTTTCAGGACTAAGGTTTCGTTTGGGACGGCTTTCTTAATGCTTCTTAAAGCAGCTATCTAATACAAAATTTAAAATTTTTGTACTAAAGAGCTGCCTTAAGAAGCAGCAAGAAAACTGTCACAAACAAAGCCTAAGTTATGTTTTCTGTTTTGAAGTAAATACTCCACATACAAAGAAGTTTTGTAATGGGGTTGAAGCCTAACTGTTTGATGCCCAAGCGGGAATTGTCATCCTAGCAATTCCTTGTGACAGAAGGTATTAGAATGTTTACGCCAGCATACAACGCTAGCAAAGGAATGCTTAGACTCATGTGAATCTTAAGATAAAAAATAAATATCATGAATGCACTAAGAAAAGTCAACTCAATAAACGAGGAGAATTTTAATAATAAACTAATAGGTATCAAACAACAAATAAACATAGAAGATAGAAGAATTTTACCAACCAGTAGCTAATGATTCCATTCTGTTATCTTCAGGTGCAAAATGATGTTCTGAACTCTGCCCATTTGCTGAAGTAGAGTTGACATGTGGTTCAACCACACCAAGGCTAAGAGACATCCAATCATCAGGGCCAATACCATTGTCCAACTCAGCATGGCCGCTCAAATCAGGTTGAGAAGGAACACTGGCTAGGGGTTGACTAGGTAGAAAGATTTGCAATGAAGGGTCTCCACAGCTATATGTTAAATGATTGCTGTTCATCAAGCTTCCATTAGAACTATTGTCAGGACAAGATGGAAGATCTTGGGCCTGACAAGCCTGCTCAAAACCATTTGATCTCAGGTTGTAATCATCCGGTCCTAGCCCAGCAAAAGCATCAGAAACATCGGTATCAGAACCAAATAGTTTAAGGCCCGGACCATTCTGAGGGCATGTCGGTAATGGCCAAAGAGGCATTCCAAAATCATCAGCATTGTTGTCACAGAAACCAAGGTATGAGACCGCATCAGCCCTCAATCCAGAATCATCAGGGTAGGCATCTGCAATCCCTCTATGATCAGCTGGACCAACATTACAGTCAGAAGGAATAGTGTCATGAACTGTTGCGGGAGAAATCATGGTAACGTTATCTTCATCAGAGTCACTAAGGATGATTACATTCGCATTTTCAAAAGGAACTGGAGGACATATGTCCTCAACTTTGTACAAGCCCAAAGAAATAGAATCAAGCTCATGGCTATTAAACTGCAAATCAAAACTGCCTCCACCATCTTGGTTAACGCTTGGATCTTCACCATCTCTGCAGCTTCCAGTAGCACTGCTGCTAGTAGGGATTATGTTTTGGCAGAAATCTCCAGATCTTTCTAATGCCAAAGTTCCTGAAGAGTGATGCTCTGTAACTCCAGGTTTATTGAACACCCAATCTCCATTGTTGTTTCTCCTGATGCCTAACTTCAAACCAGTGATTCCTTCAGAAATATCTTCTTTTTTAATCTGAGGATAGATCCCCACGTCAGGTTTCACATCAACGTCTGTTGCAGCAGAGAGAGTGCCATCAGGCAAATGCCATTGCAAAAGATCCTTGATATCAGCAGAGATTTTTGCACGCCAAGAACCATCAGGCTTTACATCAATCTCATTGACATCCTCCCCACAATTTTGCATCTGGAAAACCAATAAATATGCAGACATGATCACCATTCAAATTCATAGTTATGAATTAAATTGAGCTTGGTGCAGTGATGAACTTACCAAAGATGTTATACGATTGAAATATGGATCTATAATCATATTTTCCAAAGAGTAATTTTTAAGACAAATTGGACATTGCCACTGCGAGCAAAGGAGAAGATAACGAAAAAGTAGATTGTGAGAGATCCAAGTTAGACATAAAAAAGTTTACAAACAATAGACAAAAAATTAGGCACCTTCCGAGAGCGCTGATTAAGTTCCACAAAAGTTTCCAGATCAAAACAGCCCATGTGAATGCAAGGCTTAAACCTACCAGCTATCTTCATTCTAGACCCACTCATCTGTGAAGGAAAAAAAAGGTGGCCATAAAGGCTTAATTAAATTTCAATCTCATATGAAAATAGTAACAAATCATGAACCGGATGGAAGCAAACATATAATCCAAAAAAGCAAGCACATACATAAAACATTTCAACAGTTGTTCCCACGCAGGAAACATAATAAACTAGCTGTAGACATAAAACTTAATTAATATTGCTCAAGCTAGACCCTCAATATGGAATGCTATGTGCAAAGTAAGATTCATCACGGAAGATGATTAAGTGGACCATCTAAAATAGTGTAGCTTCCCTTTGCTGGGACAACCAGTTAAACGAGATCCCTTTTTACAAACCATCCATCTTATACAAACCCTATGCCTCTTAAAGTTAAGGAATTTCTTAGTGCTGGAGGATACGACTCTGAGCTCATCCATAAAATTTTCAGATCTATCACGTAACTCATCCTCTATTGGGGGTCATTTGAGAACACCTTCTGTTTTTATTTTTATGTTTTTTCTTTTGTTTTATTTATGAGAAAATGACTAAAATAACCCCTCAACTCTTTGTAAGGGACCAAAATGATCCCCAACTCTTTTGAGGGGCAAATTTCACCCTCAACTCTTTAAAAAAGGGTAATTTTGGAATGTTAGGATTAAAAAGACCCCTTTTAAAGGAGTTGAGTGATCAAATTGGTCCCTAAAAAAGTTGGGTACCAAATTGGTACCTCACAAAGAGTTGAGGAACCATTTTTGTCCTTTTCTCTTTTATTAATATTCTAATATAAAATAAAATCATATTTGGTATCCTAAATAAGTGTTGCTTTTATTTTTATTGAATATTGCATAAAACTGATGGCAAGCAACAATGGCAACCAACAGTTGTGATGACCATAAAACAATAAAGATGAGCGGTGGCCAATTTTATTTTCATTTAAAAAAAATAAAAACACCAAAAAAAACATCTAAAAATAATTTTAACAAATAGCTTGATGTTTAAAAAAAAAGTACAAATCAAAAATGTTTTTTTTAAAACAAGAAAAAATTATCTCAAACAACCCCTTGGCTTTCTAGACTCTGACTACCACGGGTTGAGTCAGCTCTAAATCAGCCTCGACCCACCTATGGAGCCCATTCCAGACTTTTTCCTAGTGGTCTCTGACTGGAAACTGGAAATTTGGTTTTCCTGCCAAGATCCATTTGTTCATGTGGAAGCTTATTAACTCTAGTTCTACCCATTCAAGACATAGTGAAATCTAAAGGCATTCAATTAGCTTCCAAATGAGTCCATTGTTTTTAAGCCAAGACCCTAAATCACCTATTCATCAGTCGCCCACTCCAAAGGATATATAAAAGCACACTTCTCCAAACCCAACCAAAATATTTCGCACTAGAATATAACCACTTACAGGACAGCGAAGGTTGACAGAGACTGTGTCAGCAACCACTTCCAAGTCACTGTCACTATCTGCATTCTCAGTGGCAGCTCCACCACCAAGACAGCGGCGAACTCGGGCAAGAGCATCCTCAAAACGCTCACCATAAGCTTCCTTTGGCACCAAACTAAGGACCTGGATAAAATAAGCAGAACAAATAAGGAAACTTATAGCTCATGCATGAGACATCAAAGTTGATGGAACAAATGGATAAGGGCAAACAGAGAGTTGAACTATGATAGGGAAATAATTAGTACTAATGCTTGATGCAGATTGATTGTTGATTTGTTTTGAAATTTGAAATTTCGGGAAAATTTGCAGTAGTGAAAACAATGATCATAGTAAAATTGCAATTATTCAAGAGGTGTCAAAGCAAAATCTTAAATTCTAAATAAAATTGAACAGAAAGAAACAGCTAATGAAATTAACAGCCAGTTCGTATCATGAACTCCTTCAGCATTTCTAGATAACCATGCTGATAAGGTATTAGCATCATCCTGAATATGAGCGTCAGCATACCAATGAAGCTACTCACTCACAGATCAAAAGATAAATAGGCCTCATCATTGCCGTTTTTCACAAGGACGTGAATTTGGCCCAAAGAAGATTGATGAAAGTACATACCTAGTAATGGAAATCTGAAAGTCTGTACGTGTTCAAAGCTCAAAAAGTACATCTTACGAGAAAAATACCGCCATTAAACTCCAAATCTTGAATGACAAACTGACCATACATATCTACAAGGTTGCTACCAATAAGCCAATGGTCTTACAGCCATTATACGCAGCATAAGTGAGATATTGGCTTGAGGATGGATCTAATTTTTAGGTAGATTTCAAGGATACAAAATCATAATTTCAATTAGAAGACTTGAATGAACATTGATTAAGACATTGCATATGGATCCAATTAGCCTGCAAAAAATCCAAGGGTATAATAAACCAATCCAATTGTAATCTAGAAATAATATCAATAAGAATGGAATTAGGGAGACCGCAATCACCAAGCTTCCTGTAAACAGGTATCACTCTATGAGACAGTATGGAGTTTCTTGTCTCACTAACACAAAGAATGAGCAGATTGCAGATGGTAGAGTTTTTGTGATGACCTCCTTGGAGATATTGAACGCTTCTCTCTAGAAGAGAAACATGTAAGAAATGTGATTTTAAAAAGCTGAAACCTACCAACTCCAAGAGAGGGTGAGAGCTTTCCAGCCAAAGGGCCTAGCATTAGTTTTGTCAATAAGGGATTGATAAAAAAAGTAACTGAGTCCAATGGTGGCCAGGGGAAGGCAAAGGTAAGTAATTGGGAGGGATTCAACAGTAATGTCAATGATGACAACCAAGTTAAGGGGCCAGGTGACACTAAGGGCAAAAAAAGATTTCTTAAGGTGGTTGATGGAGGCTAAATTCAATGAGAATGGTTTGGAGCACAACCGTGACAACTTTGTGCAACTATTTTGCCAACGATAAAGACATCATCGGAAAATAGTAGAGATGGAAACGTAGAGGCTAGATTGGTTGATACTAGCAAAACAATTGTTATGGATGCCATTATTAAGGAGACAAGATATGTCATCCAGGTTTCCTATAGGCACAAGCTATAATAATCGGTTCAACTACCAGTTCAAATGAATTGGTTTTCTTTATTAGACGAACGGATCAAACGGGCAACGACGGAGCAGACGCATTTAGGGTTTAGGGCGTAACTGATTAATCGCGCGCAAAAGTGAGAAATAGCTACTCCTTCTGAGTCATAACTTTTTTCCGCTCATTCCTTTTGGAGCAAATCGCGTGAGAGTGTCAGTCAAGAGAAAAGGCTGAGAGGAAGAAGAAGGAAGTAAGTTTTTCAAATTCATTTCTTTTGGTATGTTTTTCTTCTTATGTGGTTAATCCTAAGAAAGATATAAGTTATATTAAAGGGAGATTGAGAGAAAGAGAGAAGGAAGCTAACTCGATGGGTAGGGCATGCGAGGACCCTCGTGTAAAGGAAGAAGGGAAGATTTTTTTTTTTAGTAAAAGATGATGATAAGAATTTTTTTCTAAAATTTATATATTAGAAATTAATTAATTATGATATGTATATAAGATAATATGATATTTTTATGTTAGGAAATGTATAAATCAAATTTTATATAAACTTGATTGAAAAGAATAATGAATGAGATAAATTGCATAGAAAAAGAGAGATTTTATCAAATATAAAAATAAATATAAAGAGAAAGAGAATAATTTTATTGCTAAATTAAAATTCAAGCATTAATTGCATATATTTAATAAATAGTTAATTAAGAGGGTGAGAGAAGTTCTAATCAATAATATTTGAGATATTAATTTAAAATTCAAATTTACAATAATTAATTATAAATTACAAGTTAGAGAAATTTAATGAAGTGAAGTGATCTTTTATAGGTTTTAAATCTATCGTCATTGGAATAAGGAATAAAAGTGAAGCAGTGCATTTCCTAAATTCAAGATGAGTACTCAAGTCTTTTAATTACAGTAATAATATTTGCTTCTCCTACACATGATGATCAAGTACTATTATTATCTAATTGCTCACTGCTAATGTTACATGATCTTTTCTTTATTAAAGATAATTGATCATGTTAAATTAAAAGACATGAATTTATATCATAAAGATATAATTTATCTTATATTATCATGATGTTTATTATATAATTCAATGTGAAATGATATGGAGAAGGTAAATGATATGATTTCTATAATATATTTGCATGTGCATGTTAACTGATGAAACACACCCCCTTATGGTACTGACTGGGGACGCAATGTACCCGTGTAAGTTAATGAAAAAAGTTATGAAAAAGGAGTACCTTCATTGGTACTAAATTAGACGGTGTCTCTTATGACGGTTGGATTATTTATGAGAAATGATATGATTAAATGAGAAAAATAAAAATACAAATATGATATATATAACATATATGATTTATGTATAACATTGAAAGTCTTGATGAAATGATATGATTAAATGTAATTATTTATGATATGAAATGAAAAAAAAAAGGATAATACATATTGTTTCAATTGCCTTAAGTTACTGCAGTTTAGAAGCATGTTTCACTCATTGAGATTTAGCTTACTTTTAGTTGCTCTAATATTTTCAGGTATAATTTAAAATAATTTAAATTAACAAAAGAGAAGAAAATGTGTACAGTAGACGTGACGCACCAAATGAAACATATTAAATTCATTTTATACCAATTTATTTTTTTGAAGTTTTAATGACTCTATTAGTGTATTGAAGAAATTTAGCAAATGCAAATTTAATCTGTCGTTCGACCTTCTATTCCAGCCTTGTTAGATCAAGCATCTGGGCTCATGACACAAGCCCCTATAGCCTCTCGATAGTGGGAGAGAATTTTTTATTAAGGCTAGTTGTCAAACAGATACATAATATGTGGCCTACAGTAGCAGCATGATTTGGTATTGAAAATTTAATATTTAAAATTAAAATTTTACCACCTTGCACTTAAAGAGGATGGTGGGGGGAGTGATTATAGACTCAATCAAGATCTCATGGTTCTGTGGTCCTAGATCATCATAGTCCCTAGTCTACTTAGTCAGAGGAGGTAGTCAAACCAACCTTATAGAAGGATCCTTGTTGGCAGCCATGGGTTGCTTCGTACACGAATACCTTGTAAACCTAGGGAGAATGTTTGTCAAAGGGAATAAATTTGAATCCGCCTTAGCTAATGAAGGGCTTTGTGCCATATCGATCATATCTTACTAATTCATTACTCAATAATTTAACGCTGTTGGGGAACATATAAGCTCTGATCATGAACGTAATTTAATCATGAACGTAATTTAGCAACAAAACAACCCCGCTAGAGGGTCTCAGCCATAACCATTTACTTGTGGTGACATTTAGCGGTGAAACCATAAGAATGGTGCCATTTGGAAGCGAACCACCAGCTAGAGGATATGTGTCACGTTCTTACTAACAATAGAAATTGAGAATGAATCCTAGATATATTCTAAATTAGGCCTTCGTTCTTTACGAGCTGAAGTAATTTTCAATGTTGTCTACCTCGACAAACTATTGAGGAGAGTGGATGAGTATTTTGCATGGTTTTGAAAACCGGATCGGACAGGCCGATTCGACTAGTTCAACCGTAAATTGGTCTTCCTGAAAAACCAGTCTAGCATCAAACTAGTCAGAACAAGTCTGAACCGCCGGGACCGATCATTGAATCGGTCTCGGTTCTTAAGAACCGGCCGGTTCAAATAATAATAACTTCTCAACACGGCCATCATCGGGTACTTATGGGCAATTTTACTTTATCAGTTGAACCTTGTCAACTCTGTCTACTTGCCAACAGAGGATCGAGTTCTTTGTAGGTTTTATAACCAGGGAAGAAAACAAATATCCCCGATCGATACTGCGACCGTATATTTTTTTTATTGTCTGAGCCGTGTCAATACCATCTACCCACATAGAAGGATTGGGCATGAACTTAAGTTCATTTCTTGACCCGCGCAACATCCTCAGACGTCACTTGTGTGCGCGCATCACTCTTGTTAGGGCCCATACGAGTATATGTTGTTGCATGTATTTTGCATAATGTATTTAGATGATTGTTATACGCATATAGTGGATGTATGCGCACATCTACTTGTATCATGTATATTAGCCTATGTATTTTGCATTTTACATTTGCACACTATGTAGTTGCAATGTACGGTATTTTTTTTACATGTAAATGAAATATCGCATGATATTACTTGAATGAAACCATTTGCATCTTCTAAATACATGCATGAGGAAACTCGATTGCGCAAGTACGACATATTTGCATATTAATGCAATATGGAATAACATGCTTGAATGAAATTATCTTCATCCTACAAATACATGCAAGAGGTCATCTTAAAATGAAATTTCAATGTCAAATGACATGCTTAAATGAAACCCTCTGCACCCTACAAATGCATGCATGAGGTCATTTTCAAATGCAATTACAATGTCGAATAACATGCTTGAATGAAACTCTCTGCATCCTACAAATGCATACATTAGGTTATTTTAAAATGCAATTGCAATGTCGAATGACATGCTTGAATGAAACTCTCTGCATCTTACAAATACATGCAGGAGGTCATTTTAAGATATAATTGCAATGTCGAATGACATGCTTGAATGAAACTCTCTACATCTTATAAATGCATGCAAGAGGTCATTTAAAATACAATTGTAATGCCAAATGACATGCTTTAATGAAACCATATGCATCCTACAAATGCATGCAAGTCATTTTAAAATTCAATTGCAATGTCGAATGACATGCTTGAATGAAACTCTCTGCATCCTACAAATGTATGCATATTATGAAATACATATCAATGCGTATTTTAATGCATGAGGGGGTTTCTACAATATTCAACTATAATTAGTTTTACAAGTGATGACCATTTGAAAAATGCGCAAGTTTTGTATTTAAGGACCTATAAAATGCCTTATGTCCGCTTGAACGAGATAATTTAATAAATTTATTAAATTGGTTATTTAAATTATTAATTTTATCCAAATACTCTCGAAAGAATATCAGGCAATCTCTTCTAGTCCGCTCGATTGAATTAAAATCAACGATCAAGGGCTTCAAGGGAGCAAATCGACTCTGATATCGATCTTCGAGCACCTGTTTGTAAATTGGTGTTTCCCCGACATTTTGGCAGTCTTCTGACACCCTCTCCCCGAAAGGGGAAACTGTGGAGGGCACTCACCCTTTTAGGTCCACTCGATTGGATCAAAATCAACAATTGAGGGCTCTATGGGAACAAACGATCCCGGAATGTATTCGACTCCTCTGATTGCGTGATTGTGAAGCTTTCTGCTTTTCTATATTATTATTATTATTATTATTATTATTATTATTATATGAATAGTTTCCTCCTTACTCACAACTTCAAGAAACCAGGTTCTTATGTATGCAATCAGACGAGCTCGAGCATGTCAGAATACAGGAGGGCGGAGCTGAGCAGGCCTTCGGGTCTTATTTGTGTGAGCTAAATCAGACGGGAGGCTCTCAAACGGATCATTCACATGTACAAGAGTGCGGCTGGGAGGATCCTTGGTGTGGGCTTGCTCGTGATGGGAATAGCCGGTGACAGGGTTGGCCATTCGCGTGTACAAAAAAGAGTACGTTGGAGAGGCCTTGGAGTGCAGACGAGCAGGAGGATTGAGAATTTGGGTCAAAGTCACGCGCAGAGGAGCGCCACGATCAAACATGGGTCCGGGTTTGATGCAGCCGAAGCTGTTGGGAGGTAGGGGGTTCGAACGCAGGTGAGCAAGTAGGCAACTCGGGATTTTGTTAGTCTTATTCACAAGAGTCGAAACTGAGGCACGAAGGAATCGAGCTATGTTGGCTTGCGTGCAACGGCCTGAAGTGGGTTATTCGCTCGGTCGGACGGATGCAAAAGGATTGCAGCTGTCGAAGAGGAGGTTGGATCAGGATTCACTGGATTGCCAAAGAATGTAAGTTAGCATAACTTTCATGTTCGTTTCTTTCGTTTGTTCATACGACATGCACAAGTAGTTACTTTGACCACGACGTGGACAACATAGTTCTGTTATCCCCACTTCATTTTTTCTAATTTTATTCAAACAAATTAACTCCTAACAAATTTGTCGTGTTTTCCATGATAAATTCATCGCAACATTCATGAATATTATGATTTGTTCAATTTCCTTTCTTTTTCCAGCTCATGACATTCTATTGGGTTCGGCTCTATGATGCACCGACACTTCGTTTTAAGAGGGTATGCAGTGTCAGACACGGACACGTGTCGGACACGTCATTAGCGTGTCCCATTTTAAAAAAAGAAAAATTAAACCGGACACGCGTGTCCTGCTATTGTATAAATAAATAAATAAATAAAATCATAATCCTGTTATTTCATATTAGTCGGATCATGCTCGAGTCTTCATCTTCGCCTTAATCCTGTATTCCTATTCGTATTCGTGGTCTTCTCGAGTGATTGAGGCGAGCAGCGGTCGATTGGAGATCGCACCCTTGGTCTTCCCTTCCGGCTGTAAGCAACAAGCCATCCTCCTTAGTTTATACGTGCAACCGAGGGAAGTCGACACCAAACAGCAGAAAATTTTTCAAACCTGTAAGTTGATTTCTCCATTTTTTTCTCCATTCGCCATTTCTCTTCATTTATTAATAATTCTGTAGATTTGTGATCGGAAGAGCATATTTTTTAAAGTATTTTATTTGCTTTGGATTAAAATTACTCTTACAAAAAAATTTATTTATTTAATGTGTTTTCACTGCACTTTTACTGCGCTTTTTCTGCACTTTTACTCTTACAATGAAATTTTTGTTCCGAGGGCGCTGCCCCCAGAAACCCCCGCAGGGGCGCTGCCCCTTGACCCCGCGACCTGAACCTCACAGGGGGGCTACCCCCGTAAACCCCCGTAGGTCGAACCCCGCCAGGGGGAAGCGCCCCCTTGGACCGCCGGCATAACGCATGATGCAATAGTTCTTTAATTATTTTTTAACTTTGTTTGACAATATTTATTAAGTCTTTATTTCTTCTACTTTACCAGTGAATTTAAAAGCAAAATGAGCTCTAATGCTGGTGGGAGTGGTTCAAAAGAGTCATCTGTAGAAACTAATAAGCCATTATGGATACATGTTACAAGGTTAGGAAAAACTTTTGAAGGAGGGAATGTGTCATTCAAATGCAATTATTGTGGTGGTACCTACAAAAGATCTTATTCTATGGTGAAAGCACATCTACTTAAGATTTCTGGCCATGAAATTAAAATGTGTCCTAAGATTACAACGTCACAGTTGATTGAATTGAACAGACAAGTTGATGAAGCTGAATCTAGGATCAAAAGGGCACTTCCTAAAGAGATACATTTGTCATCTACCCATGGTTCATCCCACACTTATTTCTCATATGTTAGAGTTGATCATTCATTATCATATAAAAGTGAAGGATATGATTCAAAGAAAAAAAAAAGAGTTGCTAGTAGTGCTTTAGAGACTTAATGTGTTGTGCACACTTTAAATCTTGCTCTAAAAAATATTTATGCAGCGAAGAATACAGAAGCAAATGAAATAATCTATGTTGAATGTCATTGGATAACAGTAGTTGCAGATGATGTGGTTTTGATCAAAAAATGTATTATGAACCACTCAATGAGACTTTCAATGTTTAATGATTTCTCATATTTGAGAATGTTAGCTGCTGCTGAAACTCATTTTGCCTCTGTAATAATCATGCTGAGAAGATTCAAACAAATAAAAAATGCTCTTCAATCTATGGTGATTAGCGAGAAGTGGTCTTGCTATCGAGAAGATGATGTTGGGAAGGCAAGGTATATGAAAGAAAAGGTCTTAGATGATTTGTGGTGTGATGATGTATATTACATTTTGGTTTTCACTGATCTGATTTATGATATGTTGAGAGAAACTGACACACAGATAAATCATGCCTGCATTTGATTTATGAGATGTGGGACTCTATGTTAACAAAAGTGAAAGATATTATATACAGACATTAAAGAGAGTCGCATAATGAATATTCAAGTTTTTGGAGTATTGCCTATACTATTCTTGAGGATAGGTGGACCAAAAGTAACACATATATGCATTGTTTGGCCCATTCATTAAATCCAAGATATATTTGTATTCATCTTTAAAATTCTTTTTAAATTTTTGGTAAATAAATAAATAATTTTATATGTTTTGTATTATTTGAAGGTATTCAAGTAAAGAATAGCTTCAAGAAGACCCTCAACGTGTCTCACAACAAAAAAATTTAGAAGTGTCAAATATGAGAAAGATATGCTTGAAACGATATTTCTCAAATGAGGAGGAGAGAAGAATTAATATAGAACTTGCAAAGTTCTTTGGATATTTAGAGGATTTTGGCGATCAAGAATCTTTGGTTGATAGATGGATGATGGATCCAAAAATATGGTGGTTGATTCATGTAGCTTCAGCACCGCTTCTTCAAACCATAACAATAAAACTTCTTGA
Organism: Dendrobium catenatum; assembly: GCF_001605985.2. Classification (NCBI taxonomy): domain Eukaryota; kingdom Viridiplantae; phylum Streptophyta; class Magnoliopsida; order Asparagales; family Orchidaceae; genus Dendrobium; species Dendrobium catenatum. The sequence continues at coordinate 4,645,786 of NW_021320070.1, read as the reverse complement.
TCAAGTATCATCCTCTTCCTGTTGTGAGAGAAATTGGAGCACATACTCATTTATTTAATCAATGAAGAGGAATAAAATAACTCCACAACGGGCTAAAGATTTAGTTTATGTTCATACAAATCTTCGTCTTCTATCAAGGAAAACCCCACTTTATATGACAGGTGATAACAAGATGTGGGATGTTGCTGGAGATTAAGCCTGAAAAAAAAAAGCCTTGTCCCGCCGCTTATGTAAACCCTTCCCGCCTAAGTCTTCCACTCATAAGAAAAAAAAAAACTTTTTAGTCCCACACCGTGAAAGACAAAAATATTTTGCTTTATATAATAAGACATTTTGACAAGGTTAGTAAATGTGTTGTATGGTCCGACCGGTGGTTGTGAGTATACGGCTAGTACTATGATCAAATTATTTTAAAGCTCATGAACAGGTCTCGTTATACGATTTGGGACGAAAAAAGAAATATAGATATATAATAAAACTATTTTGATTTAATAGATAATAAATGACTCATAAATATACTTAATTAAAAATTATTAATAAAGTCAGTGGGGGTATGTGCCCCCATGCTGCATCCGCCCCTACCTCCGTCGAATCCTGCGAAGATGCTGCACAGCCGCCGTCGATCAAGAAGCCAACCCTTCGACGCGAAAACGGTTATGAGAAATCGGAGCCGGTTTTCCGGTTCAACGGTCGAACCGGTGGTTCGAACGGTCTGAGACCGATTCGACGCGAAAACGGTTCTCAGGCGAACCGTAACCAGCCGGCCAGCCGGTTCGCGGTTCAACCAGTTGAATCGGCCGGTCCGGTCCGGTTTTAAAAGCCTTGATGACAGGTGATAACAAGATGTGGGATGTTGCTGGAGATGGATTTGAGTGCCTTGATGATATGAGATTATTGGAGGTCGCAAATCTTTCTCTAGATGAACCATAGTTGGAAGCAATGATATTCAATGATGATGATATTGAAGGCCAAAGACCAACATTTGAATCTAATTCTATCATTCCCTCTATTAAGTAGTTGGACTTTCATGTTGTACTAAATGATTTTTTGCTTATATTTTTGTAGTTGTACTAGACATTTTGTACTAACATTTTTATGTTATAAGCTAAATAAGTTATCATTATTTGATTTATTATTGCATGTCATTTTTAATATAATGTTACCTTAATTTTTATATATTATATTAAAAAATTATTATGCCTTGTCCACGTCGCACCCGTATCCTATTTTTAAAAAATGTCGTGTCCCGTGTCCGTGTCGTGTCGCCGTGTCCATGTCGGTACATCATAGGTTCAGCTTTGCTCTCTAACCAATACTAATCCTTCTAAGGACTACATTCGAGGGAAAATCGATAGGTTTGTGATCCCATATCATGACATTAGGAGATAGTAATTGACCGAGACATATATGCTAGGTTGTTCACTCGCTCTCATCGGCTGTCTAATTATGATTCAAAACTTCTCGTAGGACATGACCCTGCAGATTAGGTGATCACCCTTGGACTGCGTCATAGTGACAGTAGTTCCCTGAAGTGTATTGTTGAGGGCTTGAGTTATGGTGAACAGGATGTATTGCAGCCTATAGCAAACCTCGTCAAGCATATTAGTATCATCAGATTATTGAGTTATAGTTTGTCACGTCATGAGGCTGAGGAGCAACAGTATAACTTCGCATTTGGTAGCCCACTCCGGATGTTGAGGGGCTATGTTTGCTGGGCCCAACATATTTTGAGAGCACATCAGGGGGTGCTCAATCAAGCAGGTATTTACAAAGTTGTTTACGCCTCATTGTTTGATTACAATCGGTTGTCATATTCTTGATTTCAGGGGCTAAATGAGCACTAGGACAGTGTCACAAACATCTGTCGAATTGGGCCGAACAAGATGGCGATCACACTTTGGGAGCTACAATTGATTTATGGCCTGCCTATTTTGGTCATTTCTTTTGAGGAGTGTATTCCTCCGAACTACGACATGTTCAGCCATCAGCCAACTGGTCGGTTGAGGTGAGCGGAGTTTGTTTATTCGGATAGATTTCACCAGAGTTTAGCTCACTACTGTCGTCTTCACAGGCAGAGAAGTCGTTGTCGTGGGGCTACTGTTTATTTGGATGTCATGATCAAGAGTTTATTGATTCAGGAGGCGTATTTGTTGCAGACTGCTCAAGTCTACAACCCTTTTGGCATATTTTTTAATATAACAAGCATTTTCAACTGAGTTGTTCGAGCCTAGATTGACAGCATGAACGCAGATAGTTACCTTAAGGAGGATTTCATAGGAGACATCTTTAGTAGCTTTTCTAGCCACATGGATGTGTTACTTCATTTTTCCTGATGAGGGCAGGATCTTTCGTTCCAGCACTCTCTTGATGGCCACTTGATTGACAGTGGCAGGCAGGTTTTATTGGCTCTGGCAGTGCTTACGCAGATGTACAGTGGCTTTGGTCAAATTGTCGTTTCCTGCGGAAGCCACCAGCGTGTTATTGGGGTCAACTACATGAATCTTTTTTTTTCATTGTGACTTATTAAGAGTCAAATTCTCATTTAACTCTAATAAAAAATATAATTTTTAATACTTTTTTAACTAATTCTCTTTAGATCTACATCTATCTTGATTAACATAGGTTAGATCTAATACATATACTCTCCTAACATGATCATCGGAAGGCCGATGCATTATGTGACCAAACCATCTAAGGTGACTCTCTTTAATCTTACCTTCCACTGGAGCTACTCCAACCTTTTCACATATATATTTGTTTTACATTCTATCACTAAGTGTAAAGCCACTCATCCACTTGAGCATCCTAATCTCTGTGAGACTTAACTTAATTTTATGCTTATCTTTAAATGGCCAACAATCTGCACCATAAAGCATTGCAGGTCTCACCACCATCTTATAAAGTTTTCCCTCTAAGTCTACGTGGTACTTGGTATTATACAATAAGCTCGATGAATTCCTCCACTTCAAACATCCAACTTGAATTCTACTAATAATATCCACACCTATTTCACCATTACTTTAAACAATAGACCTGAGAGGCTGAGATACCTAAAATGTGCACTCTTTTTAATGACTTCATCACTCAATACCACAATCTCACACTAGATCAATTGTTACTAAAATTACACTTCTTATATTTTATTTTAGATTTACTCAAGTGAAAACCTTTAGATTTAATGTTGATCTCCATAATTCAATTTTTCATCAACTCCCTCTTAATCTTATCAACAAGAAGAACATCATAAGCTAACAACATATACTAAGGTACATCCTCTTGCAAATATCTAGTAAGAACATCCATGACCAAAGCAAAAAAGATATAGGCTTAAAGCTGATCTTTGAGGTAATCCAACTGAAATAAGAACCAAAACTTGTGTTTGAACACAAGTAACAACTCCTGTATCCATATCCTTGATGACTTGAATATAAGCATATTAACTCATTTCTTTTCCAAAACTCTCCATAGCACTTCTCTTGAGACTTTATTATATGCTTTCTCTAAATCAATAAATATCATATGTAGACCCTCCTTACTCTTTCTATACGTCTCCATCAAACCTCTCAACAAATATATACCTTCCATAATAGACCTATTTAGTATGAATCTAAACTAATTTGAGAAACATTAGTATCATGTCATAATATATCCTCAATTACTCTCCCATTATTTAATGCATGACACATTAACTTAATTCTTCTATATTTCTCACACTCTTGTGCATCACATTTATTCTTAAAAGATGAACCAACACACTCCTCTACTCATTTAGCATTATTTTAGTCTTCAAAATAATATGAAAAAGTTAATAAGCAAAGAAATTCCCTGATCTCCTAAGGCCTTCTGCATATTCTTTTTAATTTAGCCAAAAGTGATATCAGTTAAGATCAAGATGCTCAAATAGGTTCCCAGCACATCCACTAAGCCAATTAATAACCCACCATGACTACATAAAACCTGGTTTTTTGTCAAACAGTTGTTGATGATTTTGCCAATTTTTCTTGACATGTTATGTAAATGGCATACAAATGATGAAAAAGTAAAGAATCCAAATACCCCAATAAATATCAATGAAACATAGTGGTCTGTTTAGCTACACAAAACACACGAAACTAGAGGAGTTGAGCTTCAAGAACTGGCCCCTTTAACATGAACTCAAAACTTAGCAGAATCATGAAGTTGGTGGATTAGCATATTTTTCAACAAAGAATTTTTTTTTGTATGGATTTGGATCTTAGACCTCCACTTCAAAGATCAAAGTGACTATGCTGCTTGAGAAATGTGGTTAGCAAAATATGTCAACCATAGTGTATCAGTAACACAGTACAACTAAGATCATTTTCTTAATTGGCGCCATTTAGATGCAACTGAAAAAATCAATAAAACTGAATAGTCGAAGGTCACATTGCAACCAAGCTACAGTGCCTGACACAAATGAAAGCCATATCAATAACACCTTTAGTGACCTTAGCACAGTAAAGGAATGGTAGAGATGCCTATATTACATGAAGCCCAGGAAAATGTTGCATTTATTAGCAAAATTTATAAAGCAACAATGATGACTGACGGAAACACAGCTTTTTAGCTAATAAATGAACATCAACTAGAGCAAAACAACATCTATCACGAAGCATGATACATCTCATTAAGGACATTTGACCAGCATGCATAGCAAACCAGTTAAGGCACTAAATTGGTGATGCACTGAACATATTAACACAACATAAACTACCTGTTGGACAGTGCGTCGCTTCACAATCCGGACACCAAAACAGAACACACGAGCATCACGAAAGGATAAACATATTTTGTTACTTCCTTCCCTACTGCATGTCGTAACCTAAGAAGTGAAGCAAGACGAAGTGATGAACTAGCAAGATGATAAAAAAGAAAATCATTTCTATTCTATGATATTTAAATTTACAATATCCTTGTAATATATTCCAAATAAATGTCATATCTCACTTACTACGGGGCCATCATCCCGACCACTTATCCCCAATAACTGTGAATTTACCCTATTTATAGTTCGAATCTGAACACCTGCAAATAAGAGAAATGGCAAGAATGCGCTTGAATTTCTGAAAATAGGCAATGAAATTAAGAAAAAAAAAGATAATTATCCTAAACTCTCTATTATAGCATTACAAATGAAAAAAGAGAAAAATATACTGCAATAAAACTTGCAAATATGCTTCACTTCATCAGGCGCTGCAAAAAATTTTGAGCATGTTTCTCAAACAAGAATAACAAATCAGTCAAGCTCTAAAAGAAGTGAGTTCTACCCATTAGGTTAATAAATTGGATGAATAAGTTTCAAGGTTGTCTGTGGTCTTTTGGTGCTGAATCAATTTAATGGCTCGGTTATGAGTGTAGAAATAAAACTTTCTACTAGGGTTTCAATTTTCACTTGTTTATAGCCACATATATGGAAACTTTAATCCACATCTAAGATGTCCATATGATGAATTTTGAAACTTCTCCAGGCTTTCAATCAGATTAAATCAAATTTGCTAATTAATCACTCACTTTACCTTTCCCACTATACATGTCTCTAAGGAATGTTTTTTTCCCAAAGAAACTAATGCACAGCAGAAGATTATGGCCAAAGCGACAGAAGCAACAAAAAAAATTATCCACAACAATAATGGAGATAAAAAGTTCGGGATATGGAAGAAAAGCAGATGGATTAAACATTTGTATACTGATTTATCTTTCTTTCCATCTTTTTTTCTCTTTCACCATTCATTAAATCCGCCTACCTACATTTTATACGTATTTTCCATATATTTATATCTCTTATCTGCATTGAAGTATAAAGTATAATAGTGTTTAAATTAAGAGCTAAGAATCCCAGTGCCTTGAAGTCACTTCTCAAGCCCAGTTGAGTAAACTTTCCAAAAGGGCTAATACAATGCTAACTACAGAAAGTGAAAGGTCAGCCCCAATTTATAAACATTAAATGGCCAGTAACGGTGCTGACTTCCATACAAAAATTGTGATGCAATCCTAACTATTAAATTTACAACAGAAGCAGCAAACATGTAATTCCAAAATAATTTATGGCAACATTGTAGCCAAATTATAATAATTGACAACAGCAAAGAAGCCTCAATTTTCTAGCTGATAACGAAAATTTTCAGGATAGATAAAGATAAATTGAATTTATGATTATAAAATTTCCCTAGAAAGAAAATTGCCACTATTATTGCTAAATTGGTGAAAATACGGTTGCCTTTGCATACCATTTACTTGTAAATCTGGATGCTGTGGCCATTGCATCCGAAACTGAACTTTATCATTCAGTAGAATACACCAAACCTGCAAGAAGAACTAAGATTGATTGAAAAAACAGTCTAACAAATGCAAGTGCACTATTTAGTAATTGATGTGCTCACCTTAGCTTCCTAAGGAACAAACTAATTATTACATATCCTGACTCACACAGAATAACAATATCCATGGAACACAAGAATAAAATCCTTTGTCTCAAGGTTATATGACCCCCTCATTAGCATGGATTTAAATCCAAAGGTCTAACACAGAGATAAATAGTGGAACTTCCATAGTTCAGATAAAACCTTTTCCTTTCATGGGCATCTTGTTCTTCCCCATCCTTCGGTTTCCATTCTCACTGCCTCCATTTACTCCACTCTGACTTATCCTTCACTCCCTTCCTCTCCCAGTTACAGCTGACGAACACTCCCTTTCTCAGTCTGCTTCTCTTAGCATGCTTTACCCTCCCTCCCATTCTACTTTTCATCCATGATCTCATTTTAATATATTTTAGCATAAATCACTTGGAAACATGCCCAACTAATAATAACATAGCATATTATAGATGGAACTCCATTGTAAGTTAAGGATCAACAAGTTTAGGCTGGATATGGAAGGTCAGAAGGATGGCAAGGGTATGAGACGTGTTCAAGAAAAATACAAATTTGAACCCTTAACGGTAAAAAAAACTTCATGGTGCATGCTAGGCCTAAAAAAATATCAAGTACACAATACTATTTTGGATACATAGATAATAGCCATATAATGTACCATACATACCATAAACACCATCCAATTTAACAATGTTGTGAACTAACTTCTTAAGGGTTATTTTATCAGTATACAATATTATTTGGATTCTTTAGATAATAATCATAAAATGAGCTATGCAAACCATCAAAATTATCCTATTTAAAACAACAAAGAAAATAGTCTGATACAATATCCATGAACAAATTAGAATTTCCCTCTTTACAAAAAGACAACATAATATCCATGAAGTTGGCCAAATTAGATATGCTGGTATCTCAGATATCTCTTGCAAGGCAGTTGGCTAAAAATATTTATGTGCTTACCAATATGCCCATACATGCAGTCATGCATTTTATGTACGTACTTATGAGGTGAGCCTTTGGGTGATGAGTGTTCTTAAGAGTAAATGAAAACATTGCATTTGCATCTGCATGCAAAACTTCACATTTATGTATATGTTATTTTAGAGACTCGATATAGATTGGCACATGTATATGTATGCATGCATGTGCAACCTATGCGCATAATGCTATAATTGTATTCGAATATTTGGGGTTTGCAGTATCCCTCCCTCATTATAACATTTATCATGTGTGTCTACATATGGTCCATGTTTAATAACATAATAAGAGAAGTGCACGATGATAGGCACCACAGTGTAATGCAGGAGTTCAAAAAATCAAATTAAGGTAAACCCCAAAAAGGTAATCCTAGGAAAAACTCATACGTCTACAGAACATTCTTATGAAACTACAACAGTGAAAGTAAACCAAAGGCAACTAAACTCAACCTGTAAATCACAATCAGATCTCTGTAACAATTCTCTGTCCGATCTAGAGAGCTGATACGTTTTGTCCACAGATTGTAGTAGGTTTGAGCTGCAAAACATGACAACCAATTAATACCATAACCAAATGCACTAAATAGCTTTAAGGGTAAAAGAGCTATGATCGTATTTTTTTCAATCAGTCTTCCATAAGTCCAGTGTTCAAAGAAAATGTCTTTATCACACCAATGTAAAACATATGATGGTTGTTACATCTAAGAAAACCCTGCAGTTTTGCAACATTTCATGTAGCCGTCAGAAACAGCACCGCTGGCCCAAATAATAGGTTCCTAAGGCAAAGTGCTAAGCTCATAGCAAATACTAAGGATTCCAGACAACTACAGAATGTTTCATGCACACAACTCAGTAAAAAACCTTAAAGGACCATTTTTATTAGGGAAGTTTCATAGCACAGAACTAGGAGTAAATGATTAAATTAGTCACAAGATTATATAGATGTGTCTATTTTACTTGAAGACTTTTCTTAGCGTCCAGTTCAGTCCCACAACCTATCAAATCCTAACTTTTTTTATCCTTTTTTTCATATCAACCTTGTTGAATTGACGGAATTTGGCACTATAAAACAAGAGCTGAGGGCATTTCAGTCTTTCAAGCTGAATTTTTCATATATCAAGCTTAATTTGGTAATTGGATTGAACTGCTTCTGTGGTGATCATGTTATTGCCATCTCTCTTTAGAAATTTATGGCTGAGTCAAGTTACTGTGTTGCTTATTATTATCAAGGTTTTCGGTTTCGTTGAGCATTGCTTTCATTTAAACTGGACTCTGAAAAGCAGTAGCATCACAAATCAGACAATGCAATCATTAAAATTAGATTCATTAATGGTTCGATACGATGTGGAAGTGGTTAAAGTAGTCTTTATTACATATGTTAGCCAAAGTTTTGAACTTATTGTATGCATATCCTCAAACATGTTTTTATTTTATGCTACGTTTGCATGTAGAAGAAACTGATCTTTGTTTTTATTCTTGGATGTTTTTGGTTGACATGAATATGTATTTCATTGTGGTTTGTGCTAATGGTGAGATAGTTTACTTGAAATGGATTCCAACCGGGGATGATTGGAGCAGAAACTTCTTTTTTAATGTTTGATTGCTCCAAGACTCGCTTGAAGTTAAGCTCATAAAACATAAGAGAGGAAAAAGGTTTAATTAAAACTAGCATGTTTTATAAGTATGCAGTGAACTTCAGAAACAAATTTTCCTACGCATACAACATCTTACCCTAGTATAAAGGTCGATGACACCTCCAGCATTTGCTTCCCCAACTAGTTCCCATCAATTCCACATGGTCGAGATGATAGGACCAAAAAGGTTAGAATTTGATAAATTGTGGGACTAAGTTGGATGCTAAGAGAAGTCTAAGATTAAAATAGACACATCTAAATAGTCTAGGAATGACTTTGGTAAATAACTAATCTATTAATAAGGAGTTGTGAATCATCATCGCCTAATGCCAACTATTTTAGGTTGGCCGCGAATGAAATTTTCAAAGATTTTTCTAAATACAAGTTGAAAGAATTTTTGAAAAATAATAAAGCAGACAAGATCTATTAAAACAAATGAATCAAAAGTAACTAACAATTGCATTGAAGTGGGTATAAAAATTTCCAAAGAACTCAATTTTCATTATCTAAAATATTCTAAACAAAATCTTAGCCCAAAATAAAAAACTCAATCAATAGTCATGCAAGAAAAAAGTATCAAATCAAATATGAAAATAATAAACTACACACTAACATGTTTTATGGAGTTATTTCTCACTTAGAATGGAAAATATTTATTTGAAAATAGACTTTTCTAGCTCCCGTCAATTCCACATGGTCGAGATGATTGGACCAAAAAGGCTAGAATTTGATAAATTGTGGGACTAAGTTGGATGCTAAGAGAAGTCTAAGATTAAAATAGACACATCTAAATAGTCTAAGAATGACTTTGGTAAATAACTAATCTATTAATAAGGAGTTGTGAATCATCATCGCCTAATGCCAACTATTTTAGGTTGGCCGAGAATGAAATTTTCAAATATTTTTCTAAAAGCAAGTTGAAAGAATTTTTGAAAAATAAAGCATACAAGATCTATTAAAACAAATGAATAATCAAAAGTAACTAACAATTGCATTGACGAGGATCATAAAAATTTCTAAAGAACTCAATTTTCATTAACTAAAATATTCTAAACAAAAACTTAGCCAAAAAAAAACTCAATCAATAGTCATGCAATAAAAAAAGTATCAAATCAAATATAAAATGATAAACTACCAATAGATTTAAACTTTTTAGCTAACAAACACATTGATCAATAATGTCTTGAGCCCAAATTAGGACCCTTTTCGAAACACAGTCCCTAAAAAATAGTATTAATTAAAGTTGATGATTCGTTGGGATTAAATGGTTCATGTGATTTGTTGCTCCCATATGTCTTAGCCTGTAAAGACCGGTCTAGCTGGGCCGGTTCAGTGAACCGGCCAGCTTCTATTAAATCCCAATTCAATAGAAGGGGGCAGAATAGACAGCCGCGACCCAGGCGGAACCCACGCAAGACCTTACCAAATCTGGACGGTTTGTTTCACTATTTTAAGCGAACCATTGTGTTTAGTGATAATTTTTACCAACTCCTCTTAACTCCTTATTCCTATCGCTAAAGGAAGTGAAGAATAGGAAGAGACGACAGTGAATGAGAGTAACGACAGAGAGAAAGAAGGAAAAAAGGTATGTTTTCCATTTTTGTATAAGTCTTTTCCTATTTCTTCATCTAATCAGTGAGGAATATTTAATTGAAGGCAAAATAAGAGATTGGAAGTGGAAAGAAGATTATGAGAAAAGAGGAAAGCACTCAGAAATTCTTTACTTCTAAAAGTGGAGTAAAGTAAACTATTAATTAAGTTAGATTTAGATAAAAACTTATATTCTCATTTTCAAATTGAAGAAATTATTGTTGTAGGAAGAATTGAATTACAACAAATCAAATAGTGAAAGAAGGAAATTTGCAAGGAAGGAGTTGTGAGGTAATTTTATATGGAAGAAATCAAATATTTGTTAATTCATTTAAATTGGGATTTAATATTAATTAAATTATTATGTTATTGTGAACAGTTAAAGGTTCTCAATACAAGACAAAGATTAAAAGAGGAAACTAAAGTGGGTAATTATAGTTGTGCAAAATTTCAATATTTTATCTTCATTTCAAATCTGAAAAATAGTAGTTAATATAATTGTTTTACTTCTTTTTAGAGACTCAAGAATGAGGCAATAGAAATTCTAATGCATACATTGATATAGAAATTGTTATAACTAAAAATGATTAAAATATTATGAGAATATGAAGTATATGAATATGTGAAAAAAATATATATATATGCAAAGAAGATACATGTAAAAGAAATGGAAAGTGAAGTTGAAAAGTATACATATATATATATATATATGATATGCATATACATATAATAATGCAAATAAATAAATGTTAAAGAAATGATATAAACTATTAAATATAAATGAATAAATGAAAAAGAGAAAAGTAAATGCATGCAAATTACAGGAGTTCACTCCCGTATGTACTAGCTGTGACACATTAAATGGAAATGGAAAAGCAAATGAAAATGGTTGTACATTTATTGGTACATTTAGACAATGTTCCTATACAAATTGAATTGGAAAATGATAAATTGGATTGGAAAAAGAATAAATGAAAACTTAAAAAAATGTATTGTATATGAATTGTATAAAGGAATGAATAAATGAAATGGAAAATGAGATGCATATACTAAACGTTATATGACTATTTATATAAATTATAATATTGTATACGAAATCAAAAAAAGAATATGCATTGTATTTTGTACAAGTTTAAAGGTTATATTATATAAAGATTACCCACTAAGTTTACTTTGTAAAGTTAACCTATCTAACTAATATTTCATATAAGTATCCAGAGAATTAAAAATGGCTGAAAGAGAGGAGTGCGTCTATAGAATACAGTGTGAAAATGAAAGCAGGTAATTTATGATTTATACAAATCTTAAGTATTTGAGAAAATTTTGTAATAGTGGCTCTTCAGTTGTTTTGAGAAGTTGTATGTTAAATTGTTTATGATATGAATTGAATTGTTACTACCGTCCGACTTTTTGTTCCAACCTCGTTAAGTCGAGTTTCGTGGCTAGGTCGTGATACTCATGATATTCAAAACTTTCAATTGCAAGACATTTGTAAGAGGATGTACCCTTAATTTATGTTTTTTCTAAAAAAACTGGGGAGTGAGTTGAAGGAAAACTTGAATCAAGGTTTAAAATTGCACAAAATCGAGTATTGAGGCGATTTTCATTCATGAGGCAAGGCGTTAGCCTCAAGATCCAAAAAATACATAAAGTAAAAAAAAAAAGGTTAAAAGTGATTTTTTATTAATAATCAAATAATATGTTAAAAGATGCCCTATTAACTTTCTATTGAACTATAAAATTACAAATTAACATACATATGAAATAAAAATTATACAAGTCATAAAATAACAAGTGATACATTGCGTGAAATGGAAATTGAAATCTAAATATCACAAGAGAAAAACAATATAAATATAAGAATTGCATAAAAGTATCATATAAAATCAAGTTCAACTCAAAATTCTTACTTTTCTAGTTCACTACTTATCCATATTTAATTCCTAAAGAAAACTAAAATAGTTGGCAACAACTCAAAAATCTTCTACACTATACTCACTGAAAGGGTTTTTATTTGAGTTGTCGTCATAACAAATTGGTCTCTTCTCTACCTCATCTTTGTAAAGTCCAATGTCTCTCAAACTATTTCTTCATTTATTTCAGTCATCTACCTCTTTCATGAATGTTTGTTATCAACCTAAAGATGAGAGTAATACTCCAAAATTTTTAGACAAAGAGGTCATAGTGGTGTGAGGCTTCGAAGTGATCCCCAACGACAACGTTGGCGGTGGTGGCTGCACCAAAGGCGGCAAGCTGGAGGTCAAGGTGGTTGACAGGATGCTATTACGGCTCGGGAGTGCATGAAGACGTGATTTGTTCGGGGGTTTAGGTTAGGATCTAGGTAAGTTTTAATAATATATATATATGACTTAAATTATGAAGGTCAATCTAAGAGTCTAAAGGTTTTTGTTTGAGTAAATCTAAAATTAAACATAGCGAGTATAATTTTAGTACTAATAGATCTAGTGGTGAGATTGTGATATTGGGTGATCAAGTTATTAAAAAGAGTACACATTTGAGGTATATCGGGTTTATTTTTCAAAGCAATAGTAAAATAGATTGGGAAATAATTAGTAAAATTCAAGTTTGATGGTTGAAGTGGAGGAATGCATCTGGCCAATTATGTGATAGAAAAGTACCCCTCAAACTTAAGAGAAAATATTATAAAATTGTGATGAGACTTGCAATGTGTTATGATGTAGAATATTGGCCATTAAAAGAGAAGCCTAAAATTAAGTTAAGAATTGTAAAAATGAGGATGCTCAAGTGAATGAGTGGCTTTATATTTAGAGACAAAATGCGAAACAAATATATACAAGCAAAGGTTGGAGTAGCTCCATTGGCAAATAAGATTAACTAGAGTCGTCTTAGATGGTTTAGTCACATAAAACGTTAGGCTTCCGATGACCCGGCTAGGATATGTATTAGATCCGGCCTATGTTAAGAAATATTGAAGTAGACCTAAAAAGACAGTTAAAAAGTATTAGAAATAACTTTTTATTATATTTAAATGAGAATTTGACTACTAATATGATACAATAGAGAAAAGGATTCATATAACCAACTCCAAGCAGCGGGATAAAGGCTAGATGTTTCTGTATTGGTTAATATTGATTGTATAATTTTCTTAATCAAAGACTGTATGGCTTAAAAAATGACCTATTAACATTTTGGTCATTTGAATTTTTATGTACAAATAAAGAGTTGGAGTAGGGCACAACGGCCCAACTGTAGACCTCCCAACCAAAATCAACAGTTTAATAATTTTTCACCATAACTTCAACAACAATTTTGTCACCTGACTTTTCAAACAACAACAACAAGCATTCCAAACAAAAGCTTTAATCACCTCGACTTCTGCCATGAGAAATGATAACAAAAACCTTCCAACATATTTCGAAATGGCGCTATCCTTCTAATGAGAAAGGAAATAGGAAGTAAAAGAAGTAAATTAATGTTTGATATCGTGAAAAATGACTAGGGTGAATTCGAATTGACACCACACAAAAACAAGTAGGTCAGAATGGAGAAGAAAATTCAATAAAGGCAACTCCAAATAGCTAGGACTAGCCTAGTAATGATAACGATGATATAAAGAATCATTTCTTAAATTCAGACTTCCTGTACTGTAAATGACCTGCTAAGCTTGTGGAATGCAATGTACAACCCTTCTGGTCAGGGTAAATATGACAATTTTGAATAACTTGTCAGCAAGTATTTATATCGAAAATCTTGTCAGCAAGTATTTATATGGACAACCCTTCAGCCGAAGAATTTATCGAACAAGTATTTATATCCATGATACCCAGCAACTATTAAGTAAATAAACAGCCCAGAAAATTAAACCACAATTTAGTAAACTCGATACATATGAGTGAAGCAAAATATATCCAATTTAGTAAACATTAAGGAGTAACACCATGAGCTGATTCCCTACAAATCACTTACCCATCAGGTGCTGTGCCAGGGGAAATTAGCTTGACAGGAAGGAGAGGATTAGCTACTGTCGACCAAAACCTGTGCAATATCAACGCGATCACATCAAAAAGTTAATCATTCAGGAAAATCACTTAACATATGATAAAAACAAGAGTATTAATCTATTGACTTGACGGATTAGAGCAACCAAGAAATACAATTTTAAATGCACCAGTGCCTGCAACGAAATCAATGCACTCCAAACGGTATAAATTAAAATGAACAAATCAGTGAGACCAGGAGTTTGTGCTTCACAAGGGATACAAATCTACACACCATGGGATGATATAAATCAAATGGTTCTTATGCAATAAAGGCTTCTTGCCACCATGATAAAAAAATACCACTCCAAAAATCTTCCGACAATGGAAAAATGGGAAATTGGTAGGGATGACAACCATCCCCAACACCCTTTTACTTAGGAAGTTATATAACGAAAGATATAAATTTCACTAATCGGGTAACCAGTTATAGAGAAAGTCAGCAAACCTAATTAATTGAATATGATCTGGCCATAGAGATTGCAAATAAATATGACTCATGCATACATAGAAAGTCTGAAAAAAAAAACTACAAAGAAATCTAGTGTTTTGAAAACCGAACTGAATCGGCCGGTTTAACCGTGAACCGATTAATTTGCCTGTTTGGTTAATTGTGAAAACCGGATTCACTTAAAATCTGGTCAAACTAATTTGAACTACTAATTTGACCCAAAACTATCGAACTGGATCAATTTTTTTGAACCGGCCGATTCTACAAAATATTATATTTTATTTTAATAAAAATTTTAATAGTATATTTTTGTTTTATTATTTTTTTATTTTAAATATTTATTTATAAAATATATACAAGCAAATTCAACAAGAATACATACCTACCACCTATGCAATTTATATTATATTTAAATAATTTAAATATTTATTATTTCATCCAGTCTAACCGCAATTGAACCAATGAACCATTAACCTCTGCTTCTTCCAATTTCATGTCCGATCCGATTTTCATAACCTTAAAGAAATCTTGATATCAAAGCTAAATAAGATTAATATGAACAAATTCCTCTTACAAACACCTCAGAGATTTTTCAATCCCATGTGCATCTAAGCACCTTGGTTTTGGCAAATCACAAGTATGTTTGCTCTATCTTGCTTTACTTTTACGCAACAATACTCTGAAGAAAGCTTGCATTACTATTTAACTTCTCGCATAAAACATGCATAAATTATTTAATATGTGCATTGTCCATGGTTATTTTGCTTTTTATATGATCTACTTATTATTTTTATGACTTCGCTTGGTTAGGTTAGCATCTAGTTCTAATTTTAGATACTTAGGCACGGGATATTACAAGTACATTGCCCATGTGAACGGAAAATGCAATATTCCTAGGGGGGAAACAGCATTTCAACAATTCATGACCTTTTTTTTACCATTTATCCGGCAATGCCCAATCTGGTTACGGTTGGAGGAATCTAAAACCATCATATTGTTCAATGCTTAGCTTTAATGCATCCTGATAATTATATATGTATTACATTCCAGTTTATACTTGTATCTGTGAAGAAAATCAAACCTTACATTCAATTTACAAAGATCAAAAAGGTATATTAATAATTTAATGAACTAGCTAGTTTATACATAAGTTTCATGTTTTTGACAGAGAAGTAAAATAGCTATAATGAGCATATCCAACATTAAATAGAGCGAAAAATATCAAGGAATTTTAAATGATTCTGAGGAACAATACATGCCTGAAAAATATTACAAGGATGAATACATCATAATTAGAATACAAATACTAAAGAAATGCAATAGCAAAAATGAGAAAAATAAGACAAATAGAAAAGTGAATAAGACATACGGATCTGCCCTATTGAGCCGGCATAACTCGCAATAGAAGGATGTAGGGATTTCTGGCATGATACCATCCAAAGGTTCCTCTGGTATAAGGACACAGCCAATATGTTGCCAAACATGGCACCGTGAATCTTCACACTACAATCAGGAAATAATAATTGTGCATAAAACCAAGACATAAAACAAACACAACTTACTCAAAAAACAAATGAACAAACCAAATAAATGTGCATTTGATATAAAAAAGTTTCATAAAAAACTTAACAATAAATTGCATGCAGGCACCATGCACACAAGTTATCACTAAAAAAACTGTTTTATTATGTCTATCATGATTTCGATATACAAAGGGAAATGAAAATAGCAATACCAGGAATCGAACAGGCAAAACTAGATCAGACAACACAATCCCACGGTGCTCTAAGAACAACCAAATTAGCTTGAATGGGTATAAAAGTATAGCAAATATATTATAGTTTACATATATTAAATCTTCTTACTACATTAAAATTTGATATTTAATATTAAACTAATAAAAAATAAATATAATTGAAAATGTTAAACCCTGTAAGCTTGATAAGCTTATTAAAGTTTTAATGATTACAAATATTATCTGTTGTGTTGATTCTTTACTGGTGAATTTGTCCATCCAAGCTTTCTAATTATGCTAACATTTCAGAGATAATATATAAAGACCAATACAATACTAAAAAAATAACTTGGATGGAAATCACTTGATAATATAATTATATAAGCTTGGTGCACTCATCCAAAGTTTAATTAAGAGACTCACAAAGTTTCTAAAGCCATCAAGGAGAAAGAAGTCCGCCAAAGACTTATATACTGACACTTTTTTATTTTGTTGATTTTTCTCGGAAGTACCAAGTATACAATTTATGTAACAATTAAGTACACACCCAAGAGCTAAATTAAGATAAAGAATATTTTAATAAATGGCTTCAAAAATAATAATAATTAATTAAGATAAATTGATTTGAAGTAAATCGTACGATATGATCTATATCATATTGTGCAATATGCATGAGATTTTGGGTAACTCTGAAAAAAATCAAAATATAAAATCATATTAATTAAAAGTAAATTCAAAATTAAAATTCTAGAACTAATCGTATGTTAGGCCGGTCCAACCTGGACCAGCCCAGCCGGTCCGGGTCTTCTCTAGGCGGAAGCGGGACGCACAGCCGGCGGAAGAAGCAGGGGGCTTGGGGGTGGGGTCCACTAGCAATTCAAACAAAATTTAAGTGATTTGGGAGGGAGAATGAAGGGTAGAGATGTCCTTTTGCTTTTGTTTTGAATTAGATTGTATTAAGAGGGAATTAACCTAGGTTTTAGGTTTATCTTGATTATTGCTTGTGTGCTTGAGAATTGCTACTGGGGGAGGTCGTGGGGCTCTAGATTTTCATCTAGAGAGCGTCGCGAGAGTGGATCCTCCTCTCGAATAGAGGATCATTGTATCGGTTCGTTATTTTTTTTGCAATTCAATCAAACAAAGAAGATTTTTTTAGGGTTTGAGGCTAATAGTACTAATTGTGTTGTACAATCATTGGAGCGGATTGTACTATCAAGCGGACATGTTTAAAAAATAGTCTTTTTAGGATTTCTAATGAATCTAGCATATAAATATGCTTATGTAAAAATTCTATGATGTGATTTTTGAAATAAAGGCTGCTAAGAACTTTGGGTCTTAGGAAGAATAACTTTTCCATGCAACTTCTCTTTTCCTTTTGAGTGTTTCAATCTTTGCTTACAAAGGTTCTTGTGAGAATTTGCACCATTGGTTGTTTCCTCATATCATATCCTTCAACCCTCAGTTCAAATCTCTAGTTCAAGATGTAATATCTAATGTCTAAGGTAAATAAAATTTATTTTAGTGGAATTGTGATATTTTTTATAAGTATATAATTTAATATCAAGTAAAAATTGGTAATTGTATTAAGAAATATACTAAATTAAATTAGATAATCATTTAATTATGAATGGATGAGTAGATGCTTTCAAGGGCGGTGAAGAGCAATTAACAAGCGGGCCGCATTTCCATTAAAATTGCTTTGATTCACGCATGCCAGCAATGAAAAGCGAATAAGGGACTGGAAGGTTTCCGCAATGCAGGAATCACTGTTCACCAATTTGGCAGTGTCCAGAAATCACTGTAGCTGGAGTCGGCACAATGCAGCGCACAAGAAGGTTTCGGCACAGCGCTTGCAGGCATTGTAGATCAGTTAGGCATAAAGAGTGTTTGGCAGTAGTTTTCTTTGAATAATCTGCTGTGAAGAAATTCTGTGAAACAGAATTTAAAAGGAAGTGCTAGATGTAAGTAGAAGATCAAATAATATTACAGATTTGGGTAAGTAAATATGTAATTACTTATAACAAGATTAGCAAAATATTGTTTGGGTCTATGGCTAAATTCTACAGCAGGATTTGTAAACAGGAATTTTGGTAAAGAAGTCCAGATAAAGGAGAATACTAAAGAAGCAGAGAAAAGAAGTTAAAAAAATTTATCATTGATTATATGCAGGGAGGAAGTTACGAGGTAATTGGTTTTATATGTATGGATTGGTTTTATACAATTTGTATGTGTAATAAATTTTAGTATTTATAGAATTAGAGAAATGACTTATAGGTAACGCCTCAGCAAGGAAGTAATCCAAAGTTTTAATTAAAAAATATATAGTATCGTCGTAGACATGTGCACTAATGTAGAAGGATACTCGTTAAAGTTGATGATTTTACATTATACATATAACAGTCAAGAATTCATGTATGAGACAGCTCTGGTAAATTTGAATGAATCAGATGTAGGGTAAAGTGTAATATGAGTATTTAAAGATTTTTCTAGTTGAAAATATCTTGGAATAAAATTTTATTCTTAACAGATGACATACACAATTTCTATATACAAACGGTAAAACAAAAATATCATGATGAAAGCATGTGAAAAATATGAACTTTTTTTTTTATGTAAAAAATATGAACTTTGAATATATGAAGTGTAGTGAATATCAATTTAACGTGAAGTTTGGCTATAATATGATGTATAACTTATAATTACAGGTGGGGCAAAAAAGTCTCTACATATTACACTACATTGTAAGTGGGGCATATGGACCCCAAAGATATGATACTTGCATAGCATGTGGAGCAAAAGAGAACCCTAAAGAGGTAAAAGGAACTTCAATGTAATTCAATCGCGATAATGTTAGGTTTACCTGAGCTCCATAGAATATTCTTATGAAAGTTAGACAAATCTTTAAAAGACTAAATTTGATATTCAGTATAGACTTCAGAGAAAGTAAAGACTAATGTTAAATATGATTTTATGATGTTTCACAATTAAAGGTAAGTTTATTCAATGATGATTTTAATGTTGTGATTTATTACGATTATTGTATTTTAACAGCTATTTAATTTGCAAAATTTATTGAGCCTCATAGCTCACCAGTTCAATTCATGCTGGTTCTTGTTGCATAAAAAGGAAAGGAAAAGGTTGTTACAAAATAATCTTCAAATTCTTCATTTTATATGTTAATGTTTATCTCTGTTTGTGAGTTTATATTTGAGGTATGTAGACAGTTCAGTGGTGTAATATTTAAAATTTCTTAAGTGGCTCTGCACTCTGAAGTAATTGTGTAGATATTATTGGATCTCTATGAAATTGTTGGAATGTTTATTCAGATGATGAAAAGTGTTATGTTTGTGTGTGTAACATTCTACAATATTGTTAAGGGATATTATGAGGTGTTACACAAGAGCTTTTGAGCTTAGCTTATAGATATCATTGTGATCTTATGGTTTCTTTCTTCTTTTTTTTTCTTCTGGAACTAGCCAGTTCATTAACATAATTTTTTAAAGGATTTATGCCATGATTATTAGATAAGTTTTACGCAGGTTGTTGACTACCTAACGAACCCTTCACTTTTCTCATCCAGGACTTGGGATCTGGCAACTGCAATGTTACACTGGTGGATGAGTGGCTTTACCCTTAGAGATGGGATACGAAATAAACATATACGTGAAAAGGTTGGAGTAGCTCCAATGGAACATAAGATTAGAGTGAGCCGCCTTAGATGGTTTGGTCACATAAAATAACAGCCTTCCAATGAACCGGTTAAGAAAGTAGAGGTATTAGATTTGACTTATGTTAAGAAAGGTAGAGGTAAACCTAAAAAGATTTGATTAGAAAATATTAGAAATGATCTTTCTTTATTAGATTTAAACGAGAATTTGACGTTTAGCATGACACAATGGAGAAAAAGGATTCATGTAGCCGACCTGTTTGAGTACGACCGCAACGGAAGAGTCGACATTCTCCGTTCACCCTTCTTTGACGTGGGATTCGACTTCGACGACACCCAGGAGGAGTACTTGGACCGGATCTTACCAACTCTCGTGGATTCTATAGACGATCACTTCTCCGTCTATACGTGGATCATCGAAGGCCGTCCATCCGCTCCCTCGAACCCGACTTCAAACCCTGCGACAAGTCCTCTCAAGGTCACCTGTCTACTAGTGGCGTCGCTAAGCCTGCTCACAGTTCTCTTCTGCTAAACTCCACCTCAAGTTGAGTGACGGATCCTAAGGTGAAGGGTCTAAATTTTAAATTTGGGGCTTTGGTATTTTAGCTATTTGCAATACTAAATATTTTAGATGATATTTTGAAAAGCTTTCAAATCTCGTACTGTAATTTCTTATTGTTATCTAAACATTCATATTTTAATTCTTGAACGTCAATTGATTACGCATAAAAGTTTTAGTCACAAGCTTGGTTCAAGATCTTATTTAATTTCCAGTGCAATTCTCATATCATCACATGATAGTTTCACATCAAAATGCCAACATATCATAAAATGTTAAAAATCAATGTAAACAATTATAGCTAAGCTTAACCCATCTAATAAAATCAATCAACAAGAACCTCAGAAAACACTACTAGACTCCTTCCTTATCAAGGCATGTGACAAAAAAAAATCCAGCCTATCCATTTTTAGAAGTATGCAACTAGGTCCATCCCTAACTCTCACAATAATGCATGGAAATTGATCGCTTTATGCTGACAATCAATGCAAACCATGATATCTAAAGCTTATTCTATCTTATAAAATAAATCAACAAGATCCTCAGAAAACACTTCTAGACTCCTACCTTATCAAGACATGTGACCTCTCTCTCACAAACACACACACACCCTAGCCCAACCAGCCATGGGTTCGGGTAGCCATAAGGTGTTTCCCATACAAGGCATCACTACTCTCTGTCTCTCTAAGCACTGTCCCACTTAGCGCACCTTGTAAATATTCTAACATGCCAACTAAAAAATGAGAAAATTAACAGCAAACACATGGTTTCTGACAGATATGGACTAGTATACATCAGAGAGACCTAATAAAACAGCACCTATGCATTCCTAGCAGCAAACAAAAGGGAAACATCTGCCAATTACCCTAGTGAAGATGCAGGCATGATTACCTGAATCATTGACTCTGAGTAATAAGTAACCCCACAAAAGCAACGAACTTTCATATCCAGGCGACTGGTTTCATCCCTTTCCTCTGGAGGATTTGCAGTTTTTACATCTGGAATATGGTTTTTTGATGCCAAATCATTAGCACCAGCAAGTTGCATTTTTCTGCAACAGCAATGAAAGAGAAAAGCAAAGCAACTTTATAACACTTGTATAACATTATATTAAAAAACATCAAAAATTATATTGCAAGCCCCGAAAAGAACGTCTATTATGGTATCAAGTAGTAAAACACACTACTTTTATGCCTGATAGTTTGCCAGAGTATATAGAAGACAGAATAAAAAAGATAAATAACAGAGCGAGCTGCATGACAAGTGTTGAATTCACCTGTAGGTATCATCGACAATCTTTGCAACTCTATCTTTTCCGATAGAAACTTTCTTGGCTACACCAGGTGTTGCAACTACAGAAAAGGAATTTTTAAGCCTCAGCAAATCAAAAGCACATACTGCACATAGAAAATAACAATAGCAAAAATATGGTAGAATACTTGCACATATCATTGTGCAGTACAGTTCATAATTAACAAAGGGCTGGTATTGCAGCTTTTGCTCAAAAGTCTTTTCTTCAAAAAAGACTTCAAAACGCATATTTCAACAGGACAAGGTTTTTAATTGTTTTGTCTTCTACTATAGTATGCGTTTTGAAAAGTAAATCTTGAGACTATGAACTCGAATAAGATGACGATTACAGAAGTCTCATCAAACCTTAGCCTTATTACAACTACTTTGAGGTCAGCTTTATGAATCTTTATTCCCCATTTTGATCCTTCCTAAGTGGCACCCTAAATCTACCATATTTACAAAAACACCGCCCATTAAAATAAAATGCACTAGCAAGCCCATGTACTTGTGTGACCATGATCAAACTATTGGAAATTTGATGTAAGCAAAAAATATGGGTTGTGTTTCAATAAATAGGAGTTGATTTGATAAATGGAGATACAAGAGTGTTAATTTTGTAAATAGGTAAGATTTAAAGAGATTTGAAAAGTATGTCTGAAATTGGCCATAATTAAAAATACATGTATCAGTACTCTAATAACAATACTAGAGTGGAGAACATTGAAAAATATATGAAAAAGCAGATTAAGCAAAACAAAATCTTCCTCTTTAGAACATTGAAAAAATTTGGAGAAAATCTTCATAGAACATTTTCTTTTCCAAAGATACTCGTCTAATTATATGCCTTTTGATATTCCAAGGGGATGCTTCCTCTATAGTAAAGACCAATAAAAAGCCGTTCAACAAAAAATGATGCAGTTCGGAGAGAAGAAAATAAGCATTGCCTTGTTCATCTGAAAGAACTGATAATATTCTATCCATGAGATCCTGCAATATTACACAAAAACAATAATTAAATTAGTTCGAGTGACAAGTGACAGGTAGAAAGGAATGGCAACTTGCTTTGTACATAATAAAAATTAAATTTTGGCAAAATCATCGCTCCTCATCCACCAAATTCAACAAAAATAATAAAACAGAGATTTTGAAGGTGCCAAGATAGATTTATGATGGACAGATGCAAAAGATGCCAACAAATACAATCAGTAATTCACTGCCTTCAATGCACCCATCCCCAAGTCCGCCATCAAGTTTATCTGGGCAATTTGATGAGGACATCGGCAGAAAAACCTGGCCCGTCTGCCATAGGAGGAGCCGTAGATTGACGGCCATGATTAGGAGTCTTTATTTATAGTCTATTTTCTTTATTATTGTATTTTATTTTGAGAGCCTCTTCCAATTTACCCTTATGTTGAGTTAAATGAGTGTTGTAGCCCAGGGGGCATTTTAGTCTTTTGAGTCCTTGATGTTTTGAGGCCTATATATTGAGACCCTTGGCTATTGTAGGAATATGATGAATATTATGAATTAAACTTCACTTTTTCTAATTTTTGTGTATTTGAGTCTTCTTGAGAGAAGAGTGAAGTCCCTAGGAGTAGGGCAACGCAACACCCAACAACCGGCACCATGGCAAGGTTCTTGGCTCTATCTTCTCTCCCTCCTCACCCATCTTCCTCCATTAGCTGCTGAGCCCTCCAACCCCCTTCAAACTTGTCGGCCAATCCCTTCTTTCCTCTTAAATCATCCAACCGAGCCTTCCCCCTCTTCCAAACAGCTGACCGAAATTCCCTACTGCCCCATACAGCCAAGCCACCTCCCCTCTCATCCATTCCCACTCACCTGCAAGCCCACCCTTCCTCTCCTCCCATGGCTGGCCAAGCCACACTCCACGTGCATCAAAAAGCTGAGTAGATCATAAAAGCATGAACAAGAAACAGAACATGGCAAATATAGAATATGCATCTAAATTACCTTGCTTTAAGTTGTAGTTAAACATCAGTCAGCCTGCATCTTTAAACTTAATTCTCAAGCACATATCTGATGTATGCCAATAGAGGACTTCATTTCAATCCATTAAATTGGATTGGATCAACAATATGATGCTAAAAAACTAGCAAGTGCATTTTGGTCCTACTTTTAACTTCTGAAAGGTTTTTTCAGTTCCAAGTACAGTTTCAAGACTTACAACATTAATTCTAACAAGTATCCTAACCAATATTTCCAATATATGGCTAGTCGAGTCAGCAAAATTAAATGATGCACAGAAATATTGCAGCAAATGAACAATGTTGCCAACCAAGCATGAAGGCAAGATACTGGCAATAAGAAAAATAAAGCTTTTGCAACCGTCTGACAAAAAGACATCAGAAACATATCAAGAAAAATATTTTTATTTTGATGATGAAACTAATTAGATACAATTTGTTAATGAATTTCTCCTATAATCCAATCCTCTTCCAGTTAGTAATTATCCTTGCAGACCACCAATTTTTGTATCCATGGAAGAGAAGCAGCATGTATAATACAGCTTTGAATATTATATAATGCAAGAATAAATATTTGCAACAGGCAGATCAAAAGGATATGACCAAAGAGTCGTCTGGAAAAAAATCAAGATAACCCGGGCTTTATGACTTGAAATGAAGTAACTAAAAACGACAAGTCAACATAATGATCTAACATGGCACAAGAAACACTAATAAAAACATAAAAGAAGAAAAATAAAAATGACCGCATTTAAGTATGGCAGACTACCAAGCAACCTTCAAATATTCAATCCCAAAATAAGAAATAAATTTTCCTTTTATTTTAGTTTGATCAAACAACAATTATTTATGCTGGCAAGAATAAAATTAAACGCATCTTAGACTTCAAGCAATTAAAAGAACGATAAATTGTAAAAAAGCAGGAAAGCAAATGAATAAGACCAGCAAAATACTTCAGTGCGTTAAGCTTCTCAATCATTCCAAAAGTTTATTATTAAAAATGTGCATTGAAGTGTGCTTAAACTGTGAAGAGGTACAATCAAAGTACTCACGCATCACAGTTTTCTCACACTCACAAAAAAGTTGCATATGTTGCACATTGCTTAAGTGTATAAGTGCACATGACTTTAAGTTCGGCTTGAGGGCCAATTGGGCCAACCGATAAAATGAAGGAATCAATTCACTCAAAGAAGAATCCCTAGAGCACGCACACATCAGAAATGAAGCTTGGAACCTTCTCGTTCATGCACTTGTTCATTTATAGTTTCTCCTCCACAAGAGCAGACACAAACACACACCTCAGGACCGTGTTCATGCATTCATCCATTTTCAATTTCTCCTCCATGCGAGTAGACAGCAACAACCTCAGAAGTCCTCATGCAACCCTCGGCACACAAAAGCATCTCTTGTTCTCACATAGTCTTCAATAATTCTTAGGTACTTGTCATTCCTTATTGACTCAATTCTTATCACAATTTTTAAATCATTAAATTTTATTTATTTTTCAAAATCTAAATTCCTTGTGAATATCCTATTTAGATGATCTATAAAATCGTTTGAAAATTTTTATATGTAGTTTCTTTGGATTTATTTTAAAATTAAACAAGTCTTTGTTGCAATGTAAAATTGTTACTTAAAGTGATTCAAGTTTCATTATGATTATTGCATTCACATAAATGTAAACATGATATATAAATCATGAGTAGTCTAGTTAAATGTCGCTTTATTTTGCACTTTGCATATTGAAGTAAAAATGAATAATTTCATCATTTTTGTGCTTAGCACTTTTAAAAATTGTTCCACAAATAAGTATTAACATATTCTTTATGCGTAAGGCATTCTTATCATATTAACTGCCATGAAACTCAACTTTCCTTTGAATGTTTTAACAAAATCAAGAATCCAACAAAAAAATCATTTCAATTATTTCAAGAAACCATACAAGAAAGAGTACGGTTGCCATGAGATGTTTGCAGCAATGTAAACCAATCAACACTTCATAAAATAGCCATGCATTCATCAACGTTATGTCGAAGTTTTTTTATTGTCAAATTAAACTCCAACGGTCCAACCCTTATCGGTACAAGACACGGAGGGGACACATTGATGAAGCGGGACATATGAGTATGTGGTTTGGTACTCAAACTCACATTTCTTACAGAAGTTGCGCCATATCATCTCCCCTTCTTTGCATCTCACGAGACTCATGTCTCCATAAACATAACTAAAGACATTCACACTTCTCCACCCTCGAAGTCTCAATCCTCCATCTTTGCCAAAGCCAAAAACTCAATCCCACTCTTTGAACTTTCATCTCCACCATCGCTAAAGCTGAAGACGAATAAATCTCGAATCTTTGTCGAAGTTGAGGCACCTTAACCTAAGATCAATAATAGATAAGGCTCTCTATCATAGCCTATTCAAATGAGATTTGAATAGTCTATTTTATGACTGTTCTTCCACTCCTGGTTCTAGAATTTCTTTTTTTTTTTTTATGTCCAACTTTTTACAATTACAATATGTCACAATGTCCATGTCATGTCGTGTTCGTCCTTCATGGTCAAAAGCTTTTTTACTTTCTTATTAATGGACCTATTTGAGGCAACTTTCTAACTGCTTTGTTTTTCAAACCACAACCACACTTTTCGTTGGCAGCTGCTTTCTTACTATTTTCTACTTCCTTTTCATAATTTTTTTTGTGGTGAGTAGTTACTTTTTGCAACCATATCTATCAATAAGTGGGAGCCATAAAAAAACTGTCTGATTTTACAAAAAAGAACATATTTATAATACCCACAGTAATTTTCAAAAAAGTTATTTTTTCAACAATAACTTCACAAGCACCTTTAACAAAAGCTACAACCACCCCAAACAAACCTAATATTTTCTCATGCTAACTTTCTATCTCCCAGTTCTCTTACTAAAAAATTCAACATGCACATCAATAGCTACTTAACCAATGTGTACTTCAACCCATTTATCAAAGATTTTGTTATGAATATTTTTCAATCATGGAGCACCCAAACAGTCCAAGATTGTTCAACTTTATCTACACATGAAAACAATAGGACAAAAGTTGATAAATTTTCAATATGATAGCAATATATTAACCAAGAAAATTCAGTAAATAAATGATAAAAATGGTAGAGAAATAATTCACTAATTATGGTTATTTGATTATTTCACAATATCTTTTAAGGAATCTATTGTATAACATCATGATGATTGGCAAAGGCTCTTCATAAGATCGAAAGCTAGAGCCTAACAAAAGGAGGAGCATGATACTGAAAAATTAGTATTTAGATATGTTGTAAAAAAATTCTGATTTAAATTTAAATTTCAAATTCATTTTTTATTTTAAAAATTAAATTTCAAATTTTGAATTTGAACTTTAATTTAAGTTAATTGCTTTGATTTAGAATTTTAGATATGATAAATTCCTACTCGCATGGCCAGAAAACCGCCCTTCAAATCAAACTTGAACATGCTTAAAATGAAGTTGGTTAAAGTAGTTTGAAGCACTCCCTCTTTGTGAATCATAGATCTTCCCCTCCCTCTCTTTTAGAATTTGAATTTCAATTGAGTAGGAACATTTTTAATGATTTAAATAATTGTTGATTTAGTAATGAAAGCAGTTTTAGCATTGTTAAAAACATTTGAGAATTATTTCTTGGCTCTAGGCTCAATGGCCAACCCTTGTTCTTCTTCTTTGGTGAAAGGAACTAGTCATCGTGTTTATCATTGGATCCTTCTCAACGTCTATTCTAACAATATTATCATCTCCTACATCCCTAACTACTCCTTAATATCATTTCAAAAGCCTAGACATCCATACAAAAGATCAGACTCCAGGAAGCTCTCTGCCAGCTCTCCTTATCCTAAATCTAGTTTAGGAAGAACTTCTCCGAGCATTTAAACCCTAAACCACCACTCCAAAAAATCCAGATCGATCCTCCACACATCACACTAGCCATCCAAAGTCAATCCACCCCTTGAAAGAAAAGTATAATAAATCCACTGAAATGTGAGACTCAGAAGATGATCATTGAAGCTCATATCGCTTTGGAAGCTCATCACAACTAGCAATAAGGAGAACCTTCAAATCCATTAACTGTACAACATCACTCAAGGAGCATCGCTTCTTGTTGTTATCCCTAGCTTCAAAGCAATCAAATGGCTAGTCCAAGAAAAACCCATACACTAGGAAAAAACAATAAACTAGGAACACCAAGCCTATATGAACTCATATTTCATCTTAAGAACAAATTAGAAACTATGTAACTTAGTCCCAAAATTTTATATCATTCAACATTGATAAAAAATATCACATACGCTAAATGAACTAAAAATTTAACTCCGTGAAAAAAAAAAAGGACATCTATGAAGGTTGACATTTAACCTCATGAACCAATTAGTAAATTAGAAAAGTAACAGAGAACAAAATTTAAGGGTTTTTAGAAGTGTAGGCCTATGTAAAGTAAGTTATAAACATCAAAGACCAGAGTGATATTTACATTAGCTATATTACTATAAATGTGCTTCTTATCTCTTAACAATGATGAATGCTTTCAATAGAAGAATAATTTCAAAATCCATAAAAAAATTAATTAGATTAGATATCATGTTCAACCTACCCTTTGTTTTTCATCATTGTTGTTGTTCTTCTTCTTCTTCTTCTTCTTGTTAGCAGTATGGAGGCAATGGCATTCATTGGTTGTGACAAAAGTTGATGTCTAATCCCAACTAGTCCACTTTATGAATCCTCTTTAAGTGAATGATGATTCATAAACATCCAATAGTTTTAGTAAAGTTAATTATTATAAGTGACCACTTCACTCAATAACAAATAAATATAATGACACGACTATTGTTACTAAAATACATTAAACATGGCCCTACGGTTGATCATTAAGTGGTTCAAAGGGGTTGAGACTAGACTGATTACAAAATCATATAACATAGAGTCTTCTTGAGGCATGCAAAAAAACATTCTTTAATTGGTTTCAAAAAGGCAATAGAGCATAAGAATTAGGTTGATTAGCTCAATCAAAGTTCACCCAAGCAAGTACATGAAAGGCTAGAGCATGTCAAAGAGCATCCAACTTGGGTTAGCTCAAATTTGGGCTTAATAAGTTTTGGCCTTCTTACCAAAGTCATGAAATATCAAGAAAAAGTATTAAAACAATGAGCAAGATGGCAATCAAAATACTGAGCTATCTAAGGCCTCATTTGATAAAGATTTTATTTTGCTTTAATTTCCAAAAATATGTCATTCCACAATTTCAAGGTGTGCGACAGACAATGGAAATTGATAACCCACATTTGCACCCTCTCATAATTTTATAACCATAAAAATTGCCTTTCTTAGCTATATTTGAATTTTTATAATAGTACAAATGAATTTTGCGGACCCCACGTAGTGGGATAAAGGCTTGATGTTGTTGTTGTTGATGTTGTACAAATGAATTTTCTAGAGCATGGAAATGCCAAATAAAGCCCTACAAAAAACATAGGCACTTGCGGCATAACACTAACAAAGAAAAGAGAAAACAGGTGGACGACCAAAATCACAACATATTAATGTTGGGCTATGTGGTTGAGTAGGAGAATGAGTGTCTTAATTCCTATTTTTAAGAATAAAAGTGATGCACAAGATTATGCAAATTATAGAGGAATTAAGTTAATGTGTCATGCTTTAAAACTATGGGAGCGAGTTATGGAGCGTAGGTTGCAGCGTGATACTAATGTTTCTCAAAATCAATTTGGATTCATGCCTGGTAGGTCTAGTATGGAAGCCATACATTTATTGAGAGGTTTGATGGAGAAATATAGAGAGAATAAGGAGGATCTACATATGATATTTATTGATTTAGATAAAGCTTATGATAAAGTTTCAAGAGAAGTGCTATGGAGAGTTCTTGAAAAGAAAGGAGTTAATAACGCTTATATTCAAATCATCAAAGATATGTTTGCATGAGCTATTACTTGTGTTCAAACACAAGGTGATTTGACCAAGTATTTTCCCTTAAGGGAAAATTCTATAAGAAGATGGTGAGACCTGCAATGCTTTATAGTGTCGAATATTGGCCATTAAAAGAAAAGCATAATACTAAGTTAAGCATTGCAGAGATGAGGATGCTCAGGTGGATGAGTGGCTTTACCCTTAGAGATAGGTTACGAAATGAGCATATATGTGAAAAGGTTGGAGTAGCGCCAGTGGAAGATAAGATTAGAGAGAGTTGCCTTAGATGGTTTGGTCACATAAAACGGCGGCCTTCCGATGACCCGGTTAGGAAAGTAGAGGTATTAGATTTGACTTATGTTAACAAAGGTAGAGATAGACCTAAAAAGACTTGGTTAGAAAATATTAGAAATGATCTTTCTTTATTAGATTTAAATGAGAATTTGACTTTTAACATGACACAATGGAGAAAAAAGATTCAACCCCACGTAGTGGAACAAAGGCTTGATGTTTTTGTTGTTATTGTATGTGGTTGAGTAGGAATGTCACATTTGCACATAATTTATCAAATGATTATTTGGATTTATGTCACTCAAGCTCAGAAGATCCTGAGCAGTTATCAAGTCCCTTTCTACATACAAAATTGCATAATCTTACATGCATCATAAAATCCTAGGCAATGTAATGGTCAATCTAAACAGATCATGCCGATTCAAATTTTGTCGATCATTCAATTAAAAGAATGTTGGTTCATACCTACCAAGTTGAATGTGATAAAACGAGCATGAGAATGAACATGATAGTGCGGGCTTGGGAAGAAGGAGATTCATGCGATTTAGTTCAATAGAGAGGAAAAAGAAGAAAAGGGAGTCGATCTATGTGATCTTGTTCGACGTAGAGGAAGAAAAAGAAAGAATAGTGTTGCATTCGTTCAACAAAGAGGAAGAAGAAGAACAAGGGGTATGTTTGATTTTATCCAACGAAGTGAAAGAAAAAAAAAGTTGGATGAGAAGGCAAGAGAGACGAAGATGAAGAGAGAGAAAAAAATGGTAGAAGAGGCGAATTCATTCACTTCCGATATTTTTAATGATGTTTGACACCTTAAACATTGCATTCGACGTCGTTCAACATCTTCGATGCTACATTGGGCATCTTCAAGGCCAACTTTGAAAGGGACTTTAAGAGGGAGATTAGAAACTTTTTCTATAACATAGATGTAAGACTTATTTAGGTTTTCAATTATACTTTTATAAAACCTAACTTTGAAAATATTGAAAAAACTTATGTCATGAAATTAAAGTGGATAAATTAAGTGAAAGTTTTGATTATGATTGAACTGACACCAATTTTAGGTGAAGAATTATACAACAATTTCATAAAAAAGTTGAGTAACGCGTTGGCAATATATTCAGCTTATTTTATTTACATATGACATAAAATTTTTAAGTTTAAAAATATTTCAATATGTATAAGCTCCAAATTGATGTTTTAATTAAGAAGCAATTGTGTCATAACTTTGAAGCGTAGGAAATGAGAAAATCAAAGTATGGTGTTTGTGAAAATAGGAGAGGAATAGCAAAAGTAAATTTGAAGTTTAATTTTTCAGCAAATCGAATTGAAAAGAACATATTTTATATATATGTATGATTATAGGTGTTCAAGAGGTGGAGTTTAAGGATTAAAGAAGAAAAACAACTTGTATAATTTAAAGCATTGATTGATATGGCATTAGTGTAAAAATTTGATAATGATAGTAATTCTTAAGAATAATCGAGAGAATTATTTCTTTCATTTGCATAATTATGCTCTTATAGATAATTATTAAGATGAAAACATTTATTTGGAAATTATACATGTATAACTAAAACAAATATATAAAAAGATGCATGAAAGAAACATGATGAACGCAAATCTATGTGCATTTTAAATAAAGAAGTTCACCCTCTTATGGATGCAATATACCAGTGTACATAAAATAAAAAAAGTTAGAAAAAAAAATGAAAACAAAAATGATTGTGCCTTTATTGGTGCAAAATGTATACAATGCTCTAAGACAGGTATTATATTAATATATATAATTTGACAAATATATTAAAAAATGCTATCTTCTATAAAATGATGTTGCTCTTATCTAACTAAGCATGCATGTTTAAAATTTACATTAAAAAAAAAAGGTTTAATGATTACATAAGATAACTCATATGGGTATCAACTTCGGGTAACGGGTCGGGTTCGGGTCGAACCCAAAACTAACTCAGCACTATTCAAGTCAACCCGAAACTGGCCCGTTTTTGCAAATGGGTCAGTTTTTTAGAGACACGAACCCGACTCGCTTCAGGTCTGGGTCAACCCGACACGACCCGAATGACCCGAGGCCGACCAAAATTTGTTAGTTTTCGAGTCAAAAAACGGGTCAATCTCTGATTTTCGGGTCAAAATGGGTCAATCTCAGGTTTCCGGGTAAAAAATAGGTCAATTTCAGGTTTCCAGGTCAAACTGAACCATACCCGATTTTGAAACGAGCCGATTTGTTGAACCTGAACCCGACCCATTTCGGGTCCAAGTTGACCCTAACCCGAAATTTTTAGGACAAGTTTGAGTCGGATTTTCGGGTTGTGTCAAATATTGACACCCCTAATGACTCACATAATAATTATTTTTGAATTATTTTAAGTTGATATATTATAGAACTAAAATTAGCCATTGTGTTTGATGTCTGAAACTCAATCCATTAAATGTGATATTTCAGGAAAGGATCATATAGATTAAATGGCCTACAAGGAATTCTTTGTATGCAGAAGAAGAAGAATAAAGATGAATAGGTATTTAATGACTCTATACATCTAATTCCAGTTCAATAACTTCAAAAAATTTGGAGTAGACTTAAATGGTATATGGTTGTGATGGATAATTAGTGACTCTTTCATAAATATGGAAGATAATTTATTTGATTTTAACTCTGGCTTAAAAGAAATTTAAATATTGTATGACTACTTGTTCCCGACTTGGAATTACAAGTACTCGAGCCTGGTTATAACAGGCAGAGAGTAAAAAAAAGTAAGTCATGTGCCAAATTAGGAAGATAACCACAAATATTAATTTCCAAATAGCAAGATTTGAGTCCATCAACCCAAGAAAAATGAGCAAGAATTTCAAATATGAAAGACCATTACATACAATGGAAACAAATCATCTAACCTAGAACCTCTTCCCCAAATTAATTAAAAAAAAATCAATTAGTTTGGCCAAGGATGAGAATGCTGCAACAATCCTACTCTCTAAATTTTTCCAATAAAGTATTCCTAAACTGCTAAGATACAGACTCAAGAATCCAAAGAAATTTCTAGCTCAAGTTTGTCATTTGCCATCTGCTCTTTTGGTGGAAATCAAAGTTTAGTCCTCCGTAAATTATTATTATACATATACAAACATGAAAAGTTGAATAAGCTGCTATCACCAAAGAAGCAACGATCTTGACAGAAAGAAGAATGTTAAGCTGCTTACTTCCAAAACTTTAATTTCTTTGTAATTGGGAAGTGAATGGTGTTATATCCCAGTTTGGAAGCCTAAACACAGCATTTCATTGTGTCACCTCTTCAAGCTTTCTGCTTATCATGGTGAAACAACTTTTTCTTTCACTTCAACGCAAACTAAAATTCTTTAAGACCAGATGAAACAATAAATTTCTCTCTTTTGATAAGCAAAAGCAACAAACAGATTTATTGTTTGTTTAACTTGAGCAACTGCTTAAACTATATGCACCAATTTAGGCTTTGTTTCATGGGGCCTATACTTTGCTGATTTAACTTTAAGAACCTCATTTCCCAACAATGGTTTCAAATATGCTATCCCAAAAACAGTTTTTTAAATGTGAAAAAGCTATCATCAAAATAAACACTGTTTTTTGTTGACTGCTTTTCCTGCCACAAAAGCATTCAAAAAGCTGTCCCAACCGAAGACTTAGACTGTTATGACTCCATATAAACTAATAGCAACCTAGAGTATCACTAGACAAGTACTGGAAGTCTGGAAGGCGTTAGCCCTTGCTCTCAAATAGAAAAGTCAAGGGTTTCAACCCCTTCAAAAATAAAAATAAAGAACGGCCCATCATCCATCAAAACTACTTCTGGCAACGAATTGTTACATATAAAAGTTCATGACTGAAATGGATTGTTGCAATGGGGAAGTGATGATTCCAAAAACCCTCTTCATGGGTGAGGCATGATGTAATGGCACCCGAAAAAGTGCTTACAAACAAGGATAAAATTGATTACCAACAAGGATTGTCACTTGTAAAATGCGTTCCGCATAGTGCTTCCAAAAATGAGGTTCGAGTAAGCAGCATGCCACATAGCGAAAGTCCATAAATAAAAAAAAATTAATAAAAAAAAAAAAAACTTGCCTCACATCTCTCATAGAACTGACGAGATACGTAATCGAATTTTCTTCTTCGGCCAACCAAATGAAACATAAAAAAGGGTAAAACACCAAAGATTCAACCAATTCATTCAATCTTTCAATAGAAACACAAAACTAAAATACCTTACAACTGATGGCCAAATCCATCGTTCCAATGATTAAATTATCAGCTCTAGCCGTCTTGATTGACCAAATAACCAATCCAGCACAGAATAGGACCGTTCTCTAACGGGCATCAGAAGTGTCGAGCGCGGTATAGATCGAAACTCAGAAGAATTCGGCGAATTGTAATCATAAAACTCAAAAGCTTAAGAATCAGATCGGCTAGCAAAAACCCTACAGGAAAAACGAATTCTAGTGGAAGCTCTTGGCCATTCTGCCTCTAGCGCTCCCACGGATTGCTCGGCGTCCTTCCGCTCTTCTTTTTTAGCCTCTGTTTTCTCTTTAACCGGCGAGAAGATTGCGATTTTTTGTAGTTCTTGACCCAGAGATCGTCGTGGCCGCGAGGTCTGAATCATTCTGGCTTTCCCTCCTCACTCTCTCGCTGGAAGGTGAGTTGTATTTCTCTGTGGCCTTTCCTATAGCCGACAATATATTCGTCTAGAAGTGGGGTCATTATATCTTGCGGTGGCCCCCAGCAGGATGGACCAATCCGTGATTAGGAACAGGAACGGCTACATGAGCTCAGAACCGCAGTTGCCACGGACTTATAATGCAATATTCAAATATGGTTTGCTGCCGCTGTTGCGTCCGGTCCTATTTTATTTTTACTCAATTTTTTAAGGGCAAGCACAATGATAACCTTTAAGGTCCTCAATGGAGATGGGTCCAAAAGTCAAATTCGAGTTACGAATGCAGAGCAAGTGCGAAAAATATATATTTTTTATTTTTAGGAAAATTAAAGAAATATTTTATTGAAAGAAAAGTGAATTAAAATAAAATATTTTTTTTTATTTTTTTATGTTTGATTTGATGAAAAAAATATTTAAGATAAAATAAATATAGTGCATTTTATTTTAGTTCATTTTTTTTAAATAAACCGTTCTTGTCCAATTTATAAGAGAACGTTTTATATCGCTCAATTGCTTCATTAACTACGCATAACGATCATCAAACAGCACAACAGTTTTTCTTTTACAACGCATTCTTCTTACACTATATTCTTTTTTTAGGCAACCAAATAGCCCCTAAAAATAGGTGTAAAGTTAAGCGAAAGTAATGTTTTGAAAAGTTTGGTGTTTGGTTGTTTGAAAAAAAAAATCAAAATAAAGTAAAATTAATATAATGTATTCCATTCTAATTCTTTTTTGAGATAAATTTTTCTCACTTAATTTTGAGCGAGAACCATTTACGTCTCTCCAAAACTTGCTTGACCACCACCGACTGTTATGGTCTCCACCTCCACCTCGTTGTCGACCATCACCCACCACCGTCCACCTTCGACCGCCGGCCGTCGTAATCGCCACCGCACATTGCCGACCGTCACCGCCGTCAACCACTGCCACCGCCAACCAACCCGGACACAACTTTTATACAATTTACATTGCATTCTCTTTACTTCAAATCAAACAAAAATAATAATAATATCAAACATTCATTTTACAATCATTCAAACAAAGTCAAAGTATTCTTTTTTACATTGCAGTCATTTTTCAGTCAACTCAACAGCTCCTAAGTCAAAAACTCACACACATATTACATATGCATGCTTCAAACTCAAAACCTCTTGATTGATAGCTATAATTCTCAACCAACAAATCAAATAAGCAGCATAAAGTGTGAAATTCTTGGAAACTCCTAGAATGCACCGAAACCCTAAGGGCCTCTTAGGATGTAGGATTTAATTCAAGTAGGTTCTCATAAATTCCATAAATTTTAATTTATTATATCCTGGGGCGCTAAATCTTAAAAATTATTTGACATTATAAATATTAAGTCCTATTAAATACGTAGCTCACCTTAATATGTTGGTTGAGAACTTTGGCTCCTAACCAATAGGCCTTAGATTCGAAGTTTGAATATCAGATATGTGTGTAAGTTTTTTATAATTGGCTCAAAAGTCCCCCCAAAAAAAACCTATTAAATTTTGATATTTTGTTCCACTACTTATTTTGATATTTGATATTTAAAATCTTTTAGCAAAAATAATATTTGAAAAATAATTATTAATAATAAAATTAATACATATTATAGAATTACAATGAAATTAATCAAATCAAATTAATATCTTAACTAATTATTGACTAGTAAATTAGTAAAATATGAATTTTAATTTGTTTTTTTAATCCTAAGTATAATAATTAAATATAAGCAGAGTTAAAAAAAATTGAACGGTTAATATTAAGATTAATTTATTTGCGTCTAATTTACATGATTGAATATTATCAATTCTAGTTTTAAAAAAAAAATTATAAGCTTTAATTAAATTACTTAAATCATATTGATTATATATTAATATTATAATTCATTATTAATTAAAAAATTAAATTAATGAAACATAAAAAATATATTTAACATCTAACTTCTAAATAAAAATTAAGTCAGAATAATAAAAAAAAGTGTTGATCAAATCAAAAAACATGAACTATATTCTTTTCCATCATTGTCCTTCAATTTCCATGATTTCTCCTTTTTGGTATTTGTCTGTAATGTTTGCTTTTCCTCGCCATTTCTTCGTTGTTGCTTCATCTTTGCATGTTATGTCTGAAGTAGCATTTTGAAAGAGCCCCAAAGTTTCTTCTACTACTTGAATGTCGTCGAATAAGAAGTCTTGATGGGAGCTTATCACGAAGGTAACGATCTTTCAGCCTTTGGCATGCTTCTTCTCCAATATCCTTTCGGATTTGCTAGATACGTGGAATTTTTCAGGGCTGTTAATTTCGGATTGCGGGTCAGGTTCGGGTTGAATTTGGAACTAATCTGACACTATTCGGATCAACCCTAACCCGATTAGTTTTTGCAAACGGGTCGGTTTTTCAACCCGAACCTGAACTGTTTTTTCAAACGGATTTAGGGATTTTTCAAATTTGCAAGTTGTCAAACTCCAGTCGCTACTTCCAATAGCGAGCCACTAACGAGCCGAGCTCCCGCACTACTTCCGTACTTCCGACTACGAAGCTCCCGCCACTACTTATGAGCTCCCGTCATTACTTCCGATTGCGGAGCTCCCGAACGCCGGACGCGATTACGCCACTGACGAGTGACACCGTGACGGCGAGGCAGCGACTGACGTCGTGATGTGGATGGCTGGGCTGGTGGACGAGACTGACGGACACAGCCTCTCTTCAAATGGGTCATGCGACTGACGCAACAGGATGGACAAGGAGCAGGAAACAGCCGGTCTGGGTCATAACAGGTCGATTTCGAGTTTCCAGGTCTACTCGGACCAAATCCATTTTTTCAAACGGGTCAAAATCTTTACTCCGAACCCTACCGATCAGGTTCGGGTTAGCCCGAACCCGAAATTTTCATGTCAGATTCGAGTCGAGTTTTCGGGTCGTGTCAAAAATTGACACCCATAGAATTTTCAATTTTGATAAATTTAGGATTTATAGCAAAATTGGGTAAAACGATATGAAGTACAGCTAAGATTTATCGTGCAATTTCATTTTGCATTTTTTGGCATTTTGCTGGATTTAGCTCAAATCTTCGATAAATATAGCCTAAGTCGTGCATCCAAACGGCCCTAAGTTTGATAAAGAGTTTTTTAAGGAGCTGTACTTACGTATTATTTATTTATTTTTTCTATATATTTCATTTAATTATTTATATTTAATTTTATAATATTATATATCTACATCATATCAAAAATTTATATATAAAAAGTTAGATTTGATATTAGATAAATGAATAATATTAATGATATTTTATGTGATTTAGATATGATCTAAGGGGGGGAGCCATAAATTTTTATTAGTGGGGGAACAAATTAATGATTTTTAAATTATTATAAATTTGTATTTAAAATTTTAATAAGTAAAATAGTTGGGAAAAAAATTCTGCACTGAAA
>NW_021320070.1:4588283-4606517 GCF_001605985.2 Dendrobium catenatum | reverse complement strand
TATATATATATATATATATATATTGCAAAGAGAGATAGGACTATAGTTAGAGAGTTTTTAGCATGGGAGCTCTTAGTTTTAAGAGCCAACCTCAAGGTTTTGATATTTCTAGGGAGCTTCTTAGAAAAGAACTTTTTGAACAATAGAGCACACTTGATTATCAATAATATTCCAAGCCTTAGTACAAAATTCATAAGTGATTCCATTTGGCAAAAAACATATTTGATATGTGATGGAAGCTACTAGGGAGTAACAAGGATAGGAGAATGATACAAACATAAGGTAGTTTAGTGGAGACTTTGTGAGAAAGGGAGTAAGTCTTAAAAAACTTCTTCAAATGCGAAATCATGGTAGCTAAAATTTCATCCAAGGAGGAAATTAAAAGAGCTATTGTAGGAGTTGATTTCTCTAATTTGGTTATGGTTCTTCCTTATTTGATGTGATACATTTTATGCAAGTTTTTAGGGAGCCTTTGAGCAAATTGCTGCTATCATAGCTTCTTTGAGTGGTTATTTTGATGTCTCTATTTTTCATATAATAAACATAAAATATCAACCAATTATCTTACCTATTATCAAATACTAATTTTTTTCTACTTTGAAAAAAAGTTGACCCCAAATAAATAGTTTCTATGGTATATACAAATGTTTTAATAATTAAGTACACATATTGTCGTAACTTGCGAATGATTAAGCTTATTTTGTAGCCCATGAACAAACCTTTTTTATTATGAAAATTTTTATCGAAATTGTTCTTCAAATATGCCCCATCAAATAATCTCCTTGGAGAATAATGTTGATCCTCATTCCTAAATGATAGGTTGGTTTACTTATATTACTTTTTTATAAAGTTAAAGACATATTGAAAATGAGTAGGATATTAGTTGTTTTCTTTATATTGCACATTTAAGGGAAGCCAATTCAAATGTATGACAAGTTAAGAACCACCAGCCCTCACACCATACACAGAACAAGTTACCACTGCCTACATTTCCTCCACTTCATGGAAGAATCATTGACCACCTCCCTCTTTCCCTTTGATTTTTGAATTTTAAAAGTGTGTAATGCTTTAAATATGAGTTGTGATTACTATAGAGAGATATTTTGACTAAATTAATGAATTGAAGAAGGCTTATTCTCTTGGATCATGCTTGGTGTCTTGAATCCATTAATTAGAGATTTGGTGGATAAAAATAACCTCAATCTTTTTGTGACGGTTAAGTTTCATTATCTTTATTTTAAATTTCCTTTTCTTTTTCATTTACATTGGTTACACCTCTTTAATCATCGCATATAACCCTTTTCAACATTTCCCTCCAAATGTAAGAATTCTCATTCCCAATTTTGTCTTCCTTATATACACCTTACACTCATCAAGCTCTCACTTTTGAAATTCCCCACCTCATTCCACTCTCAATCCCTTACCTTAGCCTTCATCACATATCCCCATCCAACCTTGACTCAACTCTAAGTCATCCCATAACCCCAAGGGCCCACCCACATTCCAAGCCCTTGATATGAAGACCCTCAAGGTTTCATTAAAAAGAGGCCCAAAGTTATCTTCCATACTCTATACAAATCATCACAACTCTAAACTTCCAGCAACAAGACATCGAGTCCACACCCAAATTTGGTTCAAGGTCCATAGAGGCCAAATTTTAACCATCTCACATACATAATGCTTATTGATAATTCTCCAATCTAGTGACACTCTTAAACCCCTTCATTCTCACTTTATCATTTGACCCTAGCCATCTACCAAGCCCACCAATTTTCTTATCATAATCACCTTTCTCTCTAAACAAAAAATGTAAGCTCTCACTCTTAATTTTTTCCACGACGAAGCTCCATCAACATATTAGTTTGAGAATACTATTACCTTATTAACTCATTTTCTAAATAAGATAGAAGACAAATAAAAAGCTCTCACTTTTAAACTTCATTGGCCTTGCACTCATATTCCAAGGCACCGACTTTGTGCATAACTACCCCATTGCCATCCTCACTAAATTTGTCTTTGTCAATCTCATGCTCGTATCTTTTGTGACCATTGCGCCAATTTTTCTTGCATCAATCTCATACGTGGAGACCTCATGTGGATGTTATGTGTGACCCCTGCATGAACCTTGTATGTGTACCTTACATGAACTATCTAACTCATGCATAAACTATCACAACCTGACCCAATACACCTATTACACCCAAACAAAGCATATTGTGTTAAGGTCATGTCATCCGACTTATAACTTCCCAATACATAATTGGAAGATTTTTTCTCACTTCCTATTTTCCTTGATATACAACACAAAGTCATTCTAAAATCATCCAATATACACGGGAACAAAATATCATTTTCATATTATTTCATCAAATAGTACTTTCAAAAAAATAATATATATAAATCACGATTCAACTTTATTTTCATCAAAACATAAATATACTCATGACTAATAAAAGAATCTATACACTTAACATATCTTGATCTCGGACTCAACTTGGTCAATAGACTCTATCTATCAATTAATATAGTCAACATGGGTTTTATCTTTTCCCGAGAACATTAACAAATACATATGATGAGTAATCACATACTCAGTATGTCATTCAGAACCTACACTATATAATTAAATATAATTATATAAGAAACAACTTTTATATAAATCTATAATACATGAACTATAAATCACATTTGAAATTGAATTATCCTAATTTTTGTATTAAACAGTGTACTTAATAATTTTGTATCAATATGAGATAAATATTAAGAATATACTCATATAACAATAACAACATATGCATCACTTGAACATAAATTCAGAACAGAAGTGACATTTCATAATGTCATATAAACATGATTTCATAACACAAGCACTTAATTGAACTAGCATATGACATAACATTCATTTTTCTTGATACCTCTATGGCTCCATATACCTTTACTTGATCATATTAGCATGATTCCCCTTAAAACTTCACTTTCGCATATACGTTTACTTCTTTATCTCACATGTGTTCAAGACAGGTGGAGGAATTATATATAGCATAATTCCTTTTATTCATTTCCTTCAACTTATATCTCTACTTGTTCATCTAACCAAGGTTGTGATAATCGGTCGACCAAAGTTGGACCATATGATATAATAAATATTATAATTATTTAAATAATAAAATAATAAATAATGATATAATAATTAGATAATGATAGAAAATATATGTTTTGAAATAGAAAATTTCAACTAAGTCGTTTAGTTCCATTTCATTTGGAAGGTTTGCTTTGTTTTGTTTATATAACTTCTTTTGTTTTTAAGGGTAGAACTTGCATGGGGAGGGGGGTGATATCAAGTGAGTATATTTTCTTGGTGCTTAATTGATAAATAATCATTGCAAAATTTTTTTGCTCATTATAAATAAAAATGCTTTGTATTTAAATTAATTTATTAAATTTAATATTTAATTAAACATTTTATAATACATTAATTTATTTAAATAGGTTATGAATTGAACTAGTCAGTTCTTAAAAATTGTGACTGGTTCAACTATTGAACTGATTGTTCACACCAGTTTGATGATTGGCTAGTTTTTCAAGTAGGCCGAATTGGCCAACCCGTTTCGATTTTCAAAACAATGCATCTCACATCCTATCACACCCTACGGTCTAATTTGAAAATAATTGCATATTTTAATAATAACAAACAGAGTTATATAGTTTCTTTCAATAATAAAATATCAATAGAAAAAAAAATCAATTAGTCAAAACATTAATATACATTTATATTTAAATTTTTTAAATCATATGCAAAAGCCATAAGTTATACAAATGCAACGCACTGCCTGCCCCCTCCTGTGCTCAAAAGAATAATAAAACACAAAAAGAAAGTAAAACCTGAAAATCTTGTATATGATTAGCCTCACACTCTTGATTCTCTTTCTTGATCTCAAAATTATTAAACCACATATATTGAGAATATAAAACCTAACATATCACTATGCCACTCAAAGCACAAAAAATATATATAATATACATATAATCATTTATTTTATAATAGTAGCAATCAATATGATTATAAATATGTGTTAAAATAGTAAAACACATTGTAACATTAACGCCTATAAAACATTACAGTACAGAAGTCGAAATGGTATTGTTGTAAATAAATGTTCATAAACTAAATGTTGCAGCAGTCCCAACAGTAAAAAAGTT
Source organism: Dendrobium catenatum (assembly GCF_001605985.2). Lineage (NCBI taxonomy): Eukaryota > Viridiplantae > Streptophyta > Magnoliopsida > Asparagales > Orchidaceae > Dendrobium > Dendrobium catenatum. Next base: position 4,602,317 of record NW_021320070.1, on the reverse strand, counting down.
ATATAAATTAATAAAACATAATTATCTATAGAAGTTGTTAGAGATCTATAACATTATACAAATATCACCAAAAAAAAGGAGAAATTTATATTTTCAGTCACACCACCATCCTTCATTACATGAGCATAGACATATATTTTATCAAATAAAGTAAAGCAGTGCTTCTCGATTCATAGATGCAAAGCACTATCCAAAAAGATTTAAAGAATTTTATTGAGCTTGTGAAAGAGATTGCACGATGAATTCCTTCTAAAAGGGTTTGTAATCGTCCTTATTCTTTATAGGCATTTAATAGCCACACGAAACCTTTCATTGCTTTTGAAAAACTTCAGATTTGGAAGGCAGTGGATGCGTTCACATTGGGTGAAACTTCCAACCTTATCTAGGGTTGTAAGTCAGCCGAGCTAGTTTAGGGTTAGACTTATTAACAAGCTCACGAGTCGAATTTATTGAACAATGAGTTTGAGCTGGAGCTCGAGCTTAGCCTGGCTCGGCTCATTAGCTCATTGACTTGCTCGATTAACTTTAAATATATTTAAATTTTAATTTAAATTAGTATTATATAATATTTTAAGATTAATACTATATTAAAATAAAAATTTTTAAAAAAATCTTTTTAATTTAAAATTAAGAAATCAAGCTCATCAATTGAGTCATTGTCGAGCTTTCCAAACGAGCTTGAGCAATCAAGCCAAGTTCAAGCATATAAATCTTTTGATGAGCTGAGCTTGTGCTCAATAAGAACTACACAAGTTTAGCTCGATTAGACAAATCCTCGACTCATCTACACGCCTAAGCTTGTTTATTTCAAATAGTCATCATTGCATTAACTCACTCATATTTTTGTAAAAATCAAGTTCCAAGGGCCACCTCCTAAAGATTTTCAAATGAGAAGCAGCTTCTACATGCTCATCTTTGGGAGATTTTCCTTACATAAGAAATGCTTATACTTTTTAAAAATAATTAAGAGAAGCTTTCTATGATGAACATATGGTACAAATGTACAATATCATATCAGTATAAGTCCTTATGCTCAACATTTTTAACATTTAGTGTGAGGTTTTTGTCTTTATTTTTGTTTGAATTTTGCTATTCTGAAAGTATCATGGCTCAATCATTTCTATATATATATATTATTTTAGCTAGGAGTAATCAATCTTTATTTGCATTGTTATATGAATATTGCTTTGTCATAGATCAAAATTCACTAGCATTGAAATGACTCATGGTACAATGTTTAAAGAAGAATAACATTTCTGTAAAATCATGAGTCACATATTTATCGTTCATTGTTTTCATAACATATAAAAAAAACACAACAACAAAAACAATAACATCAATTCTTTATCCCACTACGTGGGGTCGTCTACATGAATCCTTTTTCTCTATTGTGTCATATTAAGAGTCAAATTCTCATTTATATCTAAAAAAGAAAGATCATTTCTAATATTTTCTAACCAAGTTTTTTTAGGTCTACCTCTACCTTTCTTAACATAGGTCAAATCCAATACATCTACTCTCCTAACCTGGTCATTAGAAGGCCGCCATTTTATGTAACCAAACCATTTAAGGCAACTCTCTCTAATCTTATTTGCCACTGGAGCTACTCCAACTTTTTCACGTATATGCTCATTTCATATCTTGTTTCTAAGAGTAAAGCCACTCATCCATCTGAGCATCCTAAACTCTGCAACACTTAACTTAATATTATACTTCTTTTTTAATGGCCAATATTTTGCGTCATAAAGTATTGCATGTCTAACCACAATCTTATAGAATTTTCCCTTAAGTTTGAGTGATACTTTTCTATCACACAACAAGCCTGATGCATTCCTCTGCTTCAACCATCAAATTTGAAATCTACTAATAATATCCCCATCTATTTCTCCATCACTATGCATTCCTCTGCGCGTGCGTCCCGAGTCCCGACTCCGCTGCCAACGCTGCGCGTCCTGAGCCCTAAGCGGCGACGCCGACGCGTGCCGCGCGCATGCGTCCCGACTCTGCAGTGGCGCAATGCGTCCCGAACGGTCGAACCCGAAGCACTTGTTGCCGCTGCTCCCGGGCTCCGCCTGCGACGCGTGCTACCGCTGCCGCTACCCTTACTGCTCGGCCGCTGCCGCTGCTCCGGGTCGGGTTGTGTCAACTCGGCAACCCGCACGGGTCGGGTCCGGATTGAAAAAGTCGACCCACTTACAAAAAACGAATCGGGTTCATGTTGACCCGTTTAAAGCCGGGTCAATTCGGGTTCGACCCGAACCCGACCCGCTGACCCGAATTGACACCCCTAATCTTAGTAGTCCCAATTTGATTATATACATATCAAAAGACTTAGGCTTCTTGTTTAGGATAACTTTTTTATTACTTCTTAAAGCAGCTTTTTAGTATAAAAATCTTAATTTTGTAACTCGAAAGCTGTTGTACAAAGCACTTTCTTACTACACCTTAAAAAAAAATTGTGTAAAGATTTTTTAAACTAAAATTTTGTATTAAAAAATTACTTTAAAAAACAATAATAAAGTTACTCCAATTGAAAACACGGCTAGATTGACCTCTTTGCGACAAATTTTTTCTATAAATTTTATTTATCAATAAATTAATTTGCTAATTTATTATCTTTGTGATAAAATTAAAAAAATAATAGTCGAAAATTTTGACTTTTCTTGTATTGTACACACCTTGGCAAGTTCCTAGTAACATTATAATCGAGCAGAAGAACGAAATGCAGAATTCATCAAATAAATAACAAAAACATCACATTCAACTGCAATATACTAATTTAAGCGTGCTGGAGGAACCTTTCATGTAAACACATTTATTCAAAATAGAAATAAATTCAAAAACGTCCTTAGCATTCCCTCTCATCAATTTTGACTTGCACTGATCGTTAGTTAAAAAAATATTTATATAAAATATATTTAAAATATATTAGTATTAAAAATATTTATTAAAAATATTTGAAAATTATTGCATTTCTTTATATCAAGTAATGTTTAATTATTTCTCTACTAATTTTGCATTTTTTTTTTTATCATTTTATTACAATAATTGACAAAATTATAATCATATTCTCTTTTTCTAAATAAATGAGCCGGCTTGTATGCTGACTCAAGCTCATAAAATTAAGTTTGAGCTTAAGCTCAGTCTTGATTAATTAATTAAGCTCAAGCTCAAATTAGTAATAACTCAAAGTTGACTCAATTTATTTACACCCCTAATCTACATAGCCAATCAAATGTTGATATTTTTTAATTCACTATTATGACAGTGTTTTTTTAAAGGCATTTAAGTCAATTAAGGCAGACACACACATAATGCATACATAAGCCTCAAACCCAAGACCTCTTAGTTGGTAGTCTAAGCTCCTAACCAATAGACCAAAGTGAGCTATGTCTGATTTTACTGTAAACTCGCATAAAAAATAAATCCACTAGGCAACCTTTAGCTATGAGGACAATAAATGCATTGGATAAAAAAATAAATCTTTTTTTAGGAAATTTGGATTAATTAAGAAAAACTTATATACATAAATCACATATATAAGTTTCGAATTCAACTTTTAAATTCGTAGCCAAACTCTCAACTAACAAACTATGATAAGTTTGCATGAAAAATAAATTCTCATAAAGTAAACATTATGAGCATATTATGAAAAATAAGAATAAAATAACTTTAGTTTCCTTCATCAACTTTATTTGAACAAAGCATGACAAAGTATCTTTCAATGCAAACACTTTAATTTAAAAAAAAAAAAAAAAACAAATGATAGAATATCTTGTAGAAAAATAAAGATGAATGCTCACAATTATAGTTCATTTAAACATAAATAGTAAATTCACTCCGACCCATTATATTTGAATATCATGATGTAAAATCGAGATTCGTTTGGAACAACTGCAATTTTTTATAAAGATCACTATAAAATTATTGTTTAGAAAATAATTTTTTTTGAAAGTTATTATAGAAAGCAGATTTTTATCACACAAAAAATTTAAAAACAACGAAAAAATAGTAATTATGTTCTAAAAGTCAAAGCAATAAGAAAGTTGTCCCAATCGAAGCCTTAATCCACATCATTAACATTCATTGATGAAATTTTAAAAACATCACCAACTTACTTTCACTACCATAGCTTCCCATAGCTTGCCATCCTTTGGGGGCCTGAAAGCCTCCTTGAAGCAGAAGTTAACGGCAATGGCTTCTTGGCCTTTGACTTGCCAGTTAGCGGCGCCTGGAACCGCGACTTACCTCTGTTCTCAACGTCTCCAAAACAAAATGAACTGCCAAGACTGTGCCTTCTCTTATGTTGTTCAGATTGAAAGCCAAACAAGCCACAGATATCATCATTTGACGCAACTGAGGGAGCTTTGTTTAAGCCTCCATTCTTTTTAGAGGATGAATCTCTGCCTGTGATAAAGCTTTGGTTGGTCTCCCATGGCCTGATTGCCATCCAGCGCTCAAGCCAGCTCCAGCCCCATTGTTGCTTTGTGGGATCTATGAGAGCTGGTTTCTTGGACCTGGCAGAATTGCTCCTCCACTGAATTGGAAGGAAATTTTGTAGTTTAAGTCACTTTGTTTAGCTAATGCATTTGATAGAATAATGCAATTTGTTTGCCTAATTAACTAGTTCATTTACACCAACAATATTAAAAGACTTTTAATTTGGGCATCTCCAACCGAAAAACCCATTTTCCACTCTAAAATGCAGTCATTCTTCTCCAATCGAATGCCATTTCTTCTTCTTTCACGCGCTTCCTGCAAAAGTAACCATTTTTTGGCGTGTTTTTCTCCTCTTTGGCGCGCTTCTTCGACAATTCCCGCAGCGAATTTTTTTTTTACGTAGGTGAACAGTCCGACGCCAATATTGGTGTCGCAGTGTTCACCTGCCCCATAATTTGGTGTGCGATTTGGAGTTCGAATGGAGCAAATGGCGGATGGCATACTGTGATATGGAGTTCGGTTGGAGATTATCTTACAATACTGATGGTTGTTAGAGGTAAAGATGTAAATATTAAGTGAGTAGTTGCTTATATTCAAAACATTGATATGATTTGTCTGTATAGTTAGATTTGATTGATAAATGATGATCACCTGATGCGAGTAGGCATAAGCTAGTGTTCTTTCTCTTCTTCGAGCAGCCTCTTGTTTCTTCTGTATTTTAGCTTGAAATTGTTCCTTTGAGTGCGGACTGTCAACCCAATCCTCTCCCAGCTATGAATTATGATGATGCCAAAGTATAAGTAGTTATATACTGATAAAAAATAAAAAACAGATACCATAAATTAAAACACTTGCTGTTTCTGTTCAGTTTATTATGTGCAGAGACCGGATACAAAATACCATCCGGAGATCAATTATAATGCGCCACATCAGCGGAACTAAGCAGTATTGAGTCACGGTACCGAACACAATGTGAAGTGACGCTTTCTGATTGGTCGTGTCCACATAGAATAATTTTTCCAAATTTAGAAGGAAAATATGACTATAGACGGCTCATTTTTCATTTTATAATATGAGAAATCATTTTGAATAAATCTGGTATAGTCGAGAGATTACATAAGAACAACGTGATACTATGAGATTGTTGGCCACACATGAATAATTTGAAAACTATTTTGAGATTTCTTTCTCTCCATACATATAAGATTCATCTATATTGCCCTGACTACAGGATTTCATCTCAAAATCGAGTCATTCTCGAATTTTTGGGTCAACCCGAGCTGACCTGAAATTCAAACCGGGTCGAAAATTTGGACTCGATCCCGACCCATTTTAGATTCGGGTTGATCTGAACTCAAAATTTTCGTGTCGGCTTCAAATCAAATTTTCGGATCATGTGAAATATTGATACCCCTAAGCTATAGAAATGACACAAGAAATTACCTTAAATTTCTCCAGTTCTTTCTCACGCTTGAGTTGCCTCTGCTTGTGTAGAGTTTGGTTCTCTTCTGACAATCTGACTTTTCTTTCCCTTAGCTGTGCTTGAACCCTTGCTAGGGTTTGCATGTTGTGCAATGTGTTTATAGTCTGGCGCTTGACTGCCCTTCGGTTGGCCATTAGCTTCAACCTCACCAATCCTCTCAAAGCTCCTGTTCCTCTTCTCACCTTCAATAACGCAATACACAATGAAGATAATGATATCATTCTATTATTAAAAATTTTACTTCTTTGTAGGTAGATACACATTTTAAAAAATATTAAAAACCCCCCTCCTACCAAGCATTTAAAACAGCAATCAGAACAATGCTCAACCCCATAAGTCTTGACAATCTATATGCACTTCTTCTTAGCGAAGAGGTGAATATAGCGTCAGATGCCTCCAAGAACGTCACTGCCTCCGATGCTCAAATGGCTCTTGTCACTACTCGGGGTCGCGGTCGCAGAAACATAGGGAGAGGTTTCTCTAACGTCTCTCGCATCAATCCCAACTCATCCGTGATTTTTCAAATCTGCTCCAAGAAAGGTCACAGTGCATCCTCCTCCTGGCACAGACTGAACCCCCAATATGTTCCTCCCTCATCCACTGTCTCCAACACTACACTGGCCGCTGGAAATTCAGGAAGCTCCACGGATTGGTTTCTTGATTCAGGTGCATCGGCGCACCTCACCAACTCACTGGAACATCTCTCCGTCTCTAACCCCTACCACGGTCAAGATGCCATTACCATTGGTGAAGGAAGCTCTGTAAGCATAGCCAACTCAGGCTCAGGTTTGCTACCCACGCCGAATCGTAAGCTCAACCTTTCAAAAATTTTACACACTCCAAATCTTCATTACAATCTTCTCTCAATATCGCAGCTAACCAAAGACAATAATATTTCTATTATGTTTGATTCTAACGGTTTTTCTTTGAAGGATCTGACGACGCAAGAAATCTTGCTTCGCGGACCATGTAGCAACGGATTGTATCCCATTCGGTCGACTCACCGAAAAACTGCTCCCCACGCTAATGCAGCAGTCAGCACTTCTTCCTACTCGTGGCACAACCGATTGGGCCATCCAAATTACAGCACCTTGCATTCTATTTCTGTTTCTCATCCTCAGTTACATATAGATTATAATAAGAATGATTGTTTACCTTGTACTGTTTCTAAATCGCATAAACTGTCTTTTGATAATTCTGTTTCCCGCAAGAAATGTATGCTTGAACTTGTGCATTCGGATATTTGGGGTCCGTCTCCGGTCATTTCTGCTCAAGGTTTTCAATACTATGTAATTTTTGTTGATGACTTTACTAGGTTTACGTGGATTTTTCCAATGCGATACAAATCTGACATGGCTCATATTTTCTTTACCTTCAAATGTCAAATTGAAAATTATACTTCCACTAAAATAAAATGTTTGCGTAGTGACGGAGGTGGTGAATACCTCAGCCATATGTTTACTGATTTTCTTAAACAAAACGGCATCTCTCACCAGGTCTCTTGCCCCTACACTCCCGAATAGAATGGGGTCGCGAAAAGAAAACATCGCCATATTATTGAGACTACGAGATCTCTTCTTCACACCGCTATCATCCCTTACAAACATTGGCCGGAGGCAACTCTTACTGCTGTCTACCTAATAAACCGGATGCCGTCCCCTAACACCAACAACATCTCCCCCTTCGAGCTACTTCATCACACACCACCCAATTATACTCATCTTAGAACGTTCGGATGCACCTGCTACCCTCTTTTACCTTCTCACTCACGTCACAAACTCGAACCAAAATCAAAAACCTGTGTATTCCTCGGTTATTCTGACATGTATAAGGGATACAAATGCTTAGACCCATCTACGAACAAAATATTAATTTCTCGGCACCTCACGTTCAATGAACAACTCTTCCCGTTTACTACTACTCAACCTGCTTCCCACCAACCTCCTCATATTTCGCCTCAGCTCCTACTTCCGATCTCAGCCACCTCCCAACACACCCAGGCATCGTCTCAAAAACGCATCAGCACCCCGCCTACTCTCATCAATTCTAACCAAGAGACAACACTCAATACCTGTCTTCCTCAACTACACTGCCAGACCCCTGAACCCACCGAAATTCATACTGCACCTCCGCTTCAAACTCGACATCCAATGGTCACTCGCCATCAAACAGGTTCGCTGAAGCCAGTAACACGACTCAACCTGATTCATGAGAAGACATCTTTAGCTGTGCCAACTGATCCAAAATCATACTCAGAGGCGGTAAAACACACCGAATGGCGACAAGCTATGTCCAATGAATTTCTAGCTTTACAAAAACAGGGGACTTGGACGCTCGTTCCTCCTCCCAAGTCGTCGATACTTGGGTGCAAATGGACATATCGCACGAAATACCTTGTCGATGGATCCATAGCAAAACACAAAGCTAGATTGGTCGCACTTGGAAATCACCAAGAATTTGGTCTTGATTATAACGAAACTTTTAGCCCCGTGGCTAAATTACCAACAATTCGTATTCTTCTTACAATTGCTTTACATTATGATTGGCAGGTTCATCAGTTGGATGTCGACAATGCATTTTTACACGACACACTTACTGAAACCGTCTATATGAATCAACTAAAAGGATTCATCGATCCATTATATCCGAACTATGTTTGCCGACTCAATAAAGCTCTATACGGACTAAAGCAGGCTCCGCGTCAATGGTACAACACGTTCACCACATATCTCCTCTCTCTCGGCTTCTCTAACAGTATCTCTGACCCTTCTCTATTTATTTTTAACAATTTTGTTGGAAAACTATTTCTTCTCATCTATGTCGATGATATCTTGTTTACCGGGAATAATAAACCTCTGCTTAACAATATGCTTGAACAGTTAAACTCCAGGTTCTCTCTTAAACACCTTGGAGTAGCTAACCAATTTCTTGGTATACAGATTGACCGAAAATCCACACACTACTTTCTGTCGCAGACCCAATATGCAAAATCTATTCTTGAATTGCTCAACTATCTTAATGCAAACCGATTTCTAATCCAACTTGTACAAAAGAACCTGCAGATCTGAGACCGGACACTTTTCTAGCTGATCCTGCAATGTATAGACGTCTAACAGGCTCCCTTCAGTACCTTACTCTCACAAGACCAGACATAGCCTACAACATCAATGTTCTATCGCAGCACATGCACAATCCATTACCTCGCCATATATTCCTCCTCAAACGACTCCTCCGTTATATACAAGGTACGCTCCAATTCGGAATTCCGATCATAAAATCTAAATTGCTTCTCACTTCTTTTTCAGACGCCGACTGGGCTGGAGACCCAATATCCAGGAAGTCTACCTCGGGCTACTGCTCTTTCCTGGGCAACACGCTAATTTCTTGGACGGTCAAGAAGCAAACAACAGTAGCTCGCTCCTCTACCGAGTCCGAATACCGGGCGTTAGCTGGTCTAAACGCAGATGTGATTTGGATCCGCAAGCTGTTAGCTGAATTCGGTGAATCTCAAAACAGCCCGACGGATATCTATTGCGACAACGTATCCGCCATAGCTCTTGCCAATAATCCGGTGTTCCACGAACGAACCAAACACATCGAAATTGATCAACGGTTTGTTCGTGACCACCTTCAGCAAAACAACATCCGGATTTTTCCCATTAACACTCTGGATCAAGTTGCCGACATATTTACCAAAGCACTTACAACTCCTCGATTTCATACTTTGCGGAGCAAACTGACGGTTCAGGAAAACCCATCAGTTTGTGGGGGGATATTAACTAATAAAGATAAATGTATTAAATAAATAAATAGTGAGGTGTCTTATTCTCATTGGTTACATCTTGTGCTTTACTCTGTAATGTCTATATATAGACTACTAGGACCTATGCACATGACAGTGAATAATATACAACATTTCCTCTTCTTCTCTCTTGTTCCGCTTTCTTCTTCACTTAGTTCTTCTCTGCAAATGACTTCTTGAGAGATCAAGATCTCTTTCTAAGCTTACTGAATTGGAAAGAAATTTTGTAGTTTAAGTCACTATGTTTAGCCAATGCATTTGATAGAATAATGCAATTTGTTTGCTTAATTAACTAGTTCATTTATACCCACAATATTAAAAGACTTTTAATTTGGGTATCTCCAACCGAAAAACCCATTATCCACTCCAAAATGCAGCCATTCTTATCCAATCGAATGTCATTTTTTCTTCTTTCGCGCGCTTCCTGCGAAAGTAACCGTCTTTGGCGTGATTTTATTCTCTTTCGCGCGCTTCTTTGGCAATTCATGCAGTGAATTTTTTTGGCGTATGTGAACAATTCGACGCCAATATTGGCGTAGCACTGTTCACCTACCGTAATTTGGCGTGCGATTTGGAGTTGGAATGCAGCAAATGGCGGACGACATACGGTGGTATGGAGTTCGATTGGAGATGATCTTACAGTACTGATCTTACAATACTGACTGTTGTTAGAGGTAAAGATGTAAATATTAAGCATGTTGAGTAGTTGCTTATATTCAAAAGTTTGATATGATTTATCTGTATAGGTAAATTTGATTGAAAAATGATGATCACCTGATGTGAGTAGGCATAAGCTAGTGTTCTTTCTCTTCTTCGAGCAGCCTCTTGCTTCTTCTGTATTTTAGCTTGAAATTGTTCCTTTGAGTGCGGACTGTCAACCCAATCCTCTCCCAGCTATGATGATGTCAAAGTATGAGTAGTTATATACTGATAACAAATAAAAAAGAGATGCCATAAATTGAAACATTTGTCGTTTCTGTTCAGTTTCAGAAGGAAAATATGACTATAGACTCCTCAATTTTCAAGCAACTATACTGAAATTTTAAGTAGATCTATTTTGTATAACCGAGGGATTAAATTAAAATTAATTTTATGTCACAGTTCTAATATGAGAAACCATTTTGAATAAATATTGTATAGTTGAGAGAATATATAGGACCCACACAAATAATTTGAAAACTATTTTGAGATTTCCCGCTCTCCAAACATATAAGATTCATCTATGTTACTCGAACTACAGGATTCTAGGTCAAAACCTGATTATCTTGGGTTTTCGGATCAACCCGAAACCTACCTGGAATTCAAACAACAACAACACGGGTCGAAAATCAGGATCCGAACCCGACCCGTTTCAGATTCGGGTTGACCCGAACTCAAAATTTTCGTGTCGGATTCGAGTCAAATTTTCGTGTCACGTCAAATATTGACACCCCTGAGCTATAAAAATGGCATAAGGAATTACCTTAAATTTCTCCAGTTCTTTCTCACGCTTGAGTTGCCTCTGCTTGTGTAGAGTCTGGTTCTCTTCTGACAATCTGACTTTTCTTTCCCTTAGCTGTGCTTGAACCCTTGCTAGGGTTTGCATGTTGTGCAATGTGTTTATAGTCTGGCGCTTGACTGCCCTTCGGTTGGCCATTAGCTTCAACCTCACCAATCCTCTCAAAGCTCCTGTTCCTCTTCTCACCTTCAATAACGCAATACACAATGAAGATAATGATATCATTCTATTATTAAAAATTTTACTTCTTTGTAGGTAGATACACATTTTAAAAAATATTAAAAATCATTACTTTCTATTAATTAATTGGATGTAATTCATAATTTTTCTAAGAACATCTCCAACCATTCGGCAAACAGCCGAATGGAGGCCCTCAAACTTAGCAACTGAACGTCATTTCTTCCGCTATTTGATGACAGTTGAACAGTGCAACGTCAATATTGACTCGCACTGTTCACTTGCGCCATTTCTTTCTCTACTGAACTCGTCTGAGAAAGGTGCGAAAGAAACGAGCCATGATTTGGGGGCAAAATGACGTTCCACTGGAGATGAATCACGGCACTTTTTGATTTTACTGCATTTTGCAGTGAAAAATAAGAATTTCGGTTGGAGATGCCTGAGAAGATTGTGTTTTTATATCCACAAATCCGATCTGAAATAAATTCAATACCAAATAGCCTCTAAAGGCAGCCTGAATCTTGATTGCTGCAACCTCCTTTCTTGGTCTTTCATGGAAGGCTCTTAATGATGTGGTTAATCTGGCCATCTCCGCCGCCGCCCGAGCTGCCGCCATGGCCGCCTCGGCCGCCGCGGCGGTGGCCATTGCCACTGAATAAGCGCGTTGGCTTTGTCCATTCTTTGAATCTTCAAGAGGATCTACAAAGTTCTTTGAATGCTTTGATTTGCGCAATTTCTTATCTGGTTTCTAAGGAAATTAAGGCCAAAATGTCATTTTGATTGAATTTCATATGAGAATAAATGATAATAAATAGAAGATGTCTTTCTAACCTCGAAGGTATGGTTCTCCGTAGATTCAGAACTGAAGATTTTTTTGACTGCAGAAATCCATTTCTTCCCCATCTCCGTGATGACAAATGCACGGTGAAAAACAGAAGACGGAAAAGATCAGAAAATTACAATAAAATTTTGATTTTGAATGTTTTTTTTCATTGGAGATATAAGTATATAACATTATTTAGATATTATGTTATTCATTAAATAGTTTTGAAAACAATATTTTTGTCTGCAAATCTTATGGGATAATAAAGGGTAAAAAATTGGAAATTTAAAAAATTACAGTAACAAAAGACCGTAATATCAAATAATTCAAAGGGAGAAATAGAAATCTCTATGACAAGAACCGTTTCTCTAATCTCTCATGATCAAGAAAAGGAGGAAAAGAATCATTTTGTTTATCTTCACATATTGCTGAAGAGCAGTCTGCACAGAGAAGGGATATAAGAAGAATTTTTCATAATTTACTGCAAATTAAATTTTACAATTTTAAACCAAAAAATTTCAAGGGAGAAAGAGAAATATCTATGAAAGATATTTCACATAGGAGATACGAGAAATCTCTTTAAATTAAATGAGAGTTTTCGCTCACGAATCAGAGAAGGCAAAGAAGTCGTAAAGGAACAGTCTTTTTTTCTTTTATGCAGACCACAAACAGATGACGTAAAAATTCAGAAAATTTTAACAGGCTACAGTGAATTAAATTTTTGATGATTTAAATCAAAATATACAGATTAAAAAAAAAAATAAGCTCTGTGACTTTTTTTTTTTTTTTTGAACGGAGGAAGAAAAACAAATTTCAATTACAACGTACCTGGAGATGAAAAAGTCCCCTTTTTTATTGTCTATAAGAAGAAGAGGAAAAACAGATCAAAACTAAAATTTGGGAGAAGAAAACTCTGTCGCCATGAGGAACCAGAAGAACAGAGGAGGGCTGTTCCTCCTCCTGGTGGGTCCCACTAAGGTGGGAGTAGGACCCACGCAGAGGGAAAGGATGAAAAATTGAAATCTCACAGAAACAAACCGAGCTGTTTCCTTCCACAAATAAGAAGCGTCCCCTCTGTTTTGCTCATCCCCTGTTCTTCTACTCTTGATTTAGTGGGCATTGTTGAATTGGACAAATTAAAAAAAAATACAAAAATAAGAATTTAATTTTATTTTCTAATTTTAGTTAGCATCCAATTATAGTAAAATTGATAAGAAAAAATAATTCATGAGTTGTTAGATTTCCTCTCTGACTTCCTAATTTCTAGCTAACTAATTAACTTCTAGAGGGAGTTTAATCAAGTAGAATTACTTCTATTTTAGTACATTTTTTTCTTTTGAAGTATGAGATTTTAACTATATATTTTTTATATTTTTTATATTTCTTATATTGTCGCGTTTAATGCAATAAATAAATATTTAAAAAAATAATAGTTTTCATAAAATATATGCATGAAAAAACAGTTTTATATTAATTTCTATTAAGTTGAACTTTGATGTTTATCTCTTCAAAATTTTAGGAAAAACAAAACCAACGAAAATTTTTCTTGTTTGCATTAGTTTAAGCTTCGTTTGTACTGGCTTTTGAGCATTGATTTTTCTTTCCTCTTTGAGAAAATTTTGTCATATAAAATTGTTAGTCTGTATGGAATATGATTGTGTTGATCAATCGGTTTATATTGTTGACATGAACATCAACTCAATTTGTTGTGCTCTCTTGTGGGTGCAGGGAGTCCTCTCCCTGCTTGGGTGTGGGTGCAACTAATTTTTTTTTTTTTTCGTGCAACGCCCATGCGTTGTGTGCCTGAGCGC
>NW_021320070.1:4566964-4588183 GCF_001605985.2 Dendrobium catenatum | reverse complement strand
TGGGAGTGGGACCCACGCAGAGGGAAAGGATGAAAATTTGAAATCTCACTGAAACAAACCGAGCTGTTTCCTTCGCCAAATAAGAAGCGTCCCCTCTATTTTACTCATCCCTTGTTCTTCTACTCTTGATTTGGCGGGCATTGTTGAACTGGACACATATTAAAAAAAATACAAAAATAAGAATTTAATTTTCTTTTCTAATTTTAGTTAGTATCCAATTACAATAAAATTGATAAGAAAAAATAATTCATGACTTGTTAGATTTCCTCTCTAGCATCTTAATTTCTAGCTAACTAACATCTAGAGGAAGTTTAATCAAGTAGAATTACTTCTATTTTAGTACATCTTTTTGTTTTGAATTACGAGATTTTAACTATATATTTTTTATATTTCTTATATTGTCGCGTTTAATGTAATATATAAATATTTAAAAAAATAATAGTTTTCATAAAATATATGCATGAAAAAACAGTTTTATATTAATTTCTAATAAGTTGAACTTCGATGTTTATCTCTTCAAAATTTTAAGAAAAACAAATCCAACGAAAATTTTTTCTTGTTTGCATTAATTTAAGCTTCGTTTGGACTGGCTTTTGAGCATTGATTTTTCTTTCCTCTTGAGAAAATTTTGTCCTATAAAATTGTTAGTATGTATGGAATATGATTGTGTCGATCAATCGGGTTATATTGTTGACATGAACATCAACTCAATTTGTTGTGCTCTCTTGTGGGTGCAGGGAGTCCTCTCCCTGCTTTGGAGTGGGTGATACTAAATTTTTTTTTCGTGCAACGCCCATTCGTTGAGTTCCTGAGCGCCCTGACACTGTATAGTTTTCTGTGAGCAAAAGCAAAGAGCAGTGCGTTGCAGATATCAAGATCTAGAGTTGCCACACTATCTCACAAACTGGAGACAGAGGCTTGAGCACCGCGAAGCTCCAAACTGGCACTGCAACATTGCGAGACCGGCTAAACAACTTTTCTTTCTACCTTTTCTTAAGGGTGGCATACTTTGGTGGTATGGATTGTATATCTTTGTTTATTCTTGTGTAAGAAATATGTAAGAGAGAAGATGAGGAAAAACAGTTCAGAACTAAAATTTGGGAGATAAAAACTTTGTCGCCATGAGGAACCAGAAGAACAGAGGTGGGCTGTTCCTCCTCCTGGTGGGTCCGACTAAGGTGGGAGTGGGACCCACGCAGAGGGAAATGATGAAAAATTGAAATCTCACTGAAACAAACAGAGCGTTTTCTTCCCCAAATAAGAAGCGTCCCCTTTGTTTTGCTCATCCCCTGTTCTTCTACTCTTGATTTGGCGAGCATTGTTGAACTTGACATATTAAAAAAAAAATACAAAAATAAGAATTTAATTTTCTTTTCTAATTTTAGTTAGTATCCAATTGCAGTAAAATTGATAAGAAAAAATAATTCATGACTTGTTAGATTTCCTCTCTGGCTTCCTAATTTCTAGCTAACTAACATCTAGAGGAAGTTTAATCAAGTAGAATTACTTCTATTTTAGTTCATTTTTTCTTTTGAATTATGAGATTTTAACTATATATTTTTTGTATTTCTTATATTGTCGCGTTTAATGTAATAAATAAATATTTTAAAAAATAATAGTTTTCATAAAATATATGCATGAAAAAAAAGTTTTATATTAATTTCTATTTAGTTGAACTTTAATGTTTATCTCTTCAAAATTTTAGGAAAAACAAATCCAACGAATTTTTTTTTGTTTGCATTAATTTAAGCTTCGTTTGGATTGGCTTTTGAGCATTGATTTTTCTTTCCTCTTGAGAAAGTTTTGTCCTATAAAATTGTTTGTCTGTATGGAATATGATTGTGTCGATCAATCGGTTTATATTGTTGACATGAACATCAACTCAATTTGTTGTGCTCTGTTGTGGGTGCAGGGAGTCCTCTCCCTGCTTGGGAGTGGGTGCAACTAATTTTTTTTTCATGCAACGCCCATGCGTTGTGTGCCTATGCGCCCTGACACTGTATATTTTTCTACGAGCAAAAGCAAAGAGCAGTGCGTTGCAGATATCAAGATCTAGCGTTGCCACGCTATCTCACAAACTGGAGACAGAGCCATAAGTATCGTGATGTTCCAAACAGGCACCGCAACATTGCGAGACCGGCTAAATAACTTTTCTTTCTCCCTTCTCTTAAGGGTGGAATACTTTGGTGGTCTGGATTGTATATCTTTGTTTATTCTTGTATAAGAAAGATGCAAGAGAGAAGAAGTGAAAAAATTGATCAGAACTAAAATTTGGGAGAAGAAAACTCTGTCTCCATGAGGAACCAGAAGAACAGAGGATGGCTGTTCCTCTTCCTAGTGGGTCCCACTAAGGTGGGAGTAGAACCCATGCAGAGGGAAATGATAAAAAATTAAAATCTCACTGAAACAAACCGATATGTTTCTTTCCCCAAATAAGAAGCGTCCCCTTTTTTTTGCTCATCCCCTATTCTTCTACTCTTGATTTGGTGGGCATTTATGAGATGGACTTATTAAAAAAAATACAAAAATAAGAATTTAATTTTCTTTTCTAATTTAGTTAATATCCAATTACAGTAAAATTGATAAGAAAACATAATTCATGACTTGTTAGATTTCCTCTATGGCTTCCGAATTTCTAGCAAACTAACATCTAGAGGCAGTTTAATCAAGTAGAATTACTTCTATTTTAGTACATTTTTTTCTTTTGCAGTATGAGATTTTAACTATATATTTTTTATATTTCTTATATTGTCGCGTTTAATGTAATAAATAAATATTTAAAAAAATAATAGTTTTTTATAAAATATATGCATGAAAAAATAGTTTTATATTAATTTCTAATAAGTTGAACTTTGATGTTTATCTCTTCAAAATTTTAGAAAAAACAAATCCAACAAAAATTTTTTCTTGTTTGCATTAATTTAAGCTTCGTTTGGACTAGCTTTTGAGCATTGATTTTTCTTTCCTCTTGAGAAATTTTTGTCCTATAAAATTGTTAGTCTGTATGGAATATGATTGTGTCGATCAATCGACTTATATTGTTGACAAGAACATCAACTCAATTTGTTGTGTTCTGTTGTGGGTGTTGGGAGTCCTCTCCCTGCTTGGGTATGGGTGCAACTAAATTTTTTTCATGCAACGCCCATGCGTTGTGTGCCTGAGCGCCCTGACACTGTATAGTTTTTTGTGAGCAAAAGCAAAGAGCAGTGCGTTGCAGATATCAAGATCTAGCGTTGCAACACTATCTCACAAACTGGAGACAGAGCCTTGAGCACCGCGATGTTCCAAACTGGCACCGCAACATTGCGAGACCGGCTAAACAACTTTTCTTTCTCCCTTTACTTAAGGGTGGAATACTTTGGTGGTATGGAGTGTATATTTTTGTTTATTTTTATGTAAGAAAGATGCAAGAGAGAAGAAGAGGAAAAACAGATAAAACTAAAATTTTGGAGAAGAAAACTCTGTCGCCATGAGGAACCAGAGGAACAAAGGAGGGTTGTTCCTCCTCCTGGTGGGTCCCACTAAGGTGAGAGTGGGACCCAGGCAGATGGAAAGGATGAAAAATTGAAATCTCACTAAAACAAACCGAGCTGTTTCCTTCCCCAAATAAGAAGCGTCCCCTCAGTTTTGCTCATCCCTTGTTCTTCAACTCTTGATTTGGCGGGCATTGTTGAACTGAACATATTAAAACAAATAATACAAAATTAAGAATTTAATTTTTTTTTTCTAATTTTAGTTAGTATCCAATAACAGTAAAATTGATAAGAAAAAATAATTCATAACTTGTTAGATTTCCTCTCTGTCTTCTTAATTTCTAGCTAACTAACATCTAGAGGCAGTTTAATAAAGTGGAATTACTTCTATTTTAGTACATTTTTTTTTTCTTTTGAAGTATGAGTTTTAACTATATATTTTTTATATTTTTTATGTTGTCGCGTTTAATGTAATAAATAAAAATTAAAAAAAATAATAGTTTTCATAAAATATATGCATGAAAAAATAGTTTTATATTAATTTGTAATAAGTTGAACTTTGATGTTTATCTCTTCAAAATTTTAGGAAAAACAAATCCAACGAAAATGTTTCCTTGTTTGCATTAATTTAAGCTTCGTTTGGACTTGCTTTTGAGCATTGATTTTTCTTTCCTGTTGAGAAAATTTTGTCCAATAAATTGTTAGTCTGTATGGAATATGATTGTGTCGATCAATCGATTCATATTGTTGACATGAACATCAACTCAATTTGTTGTGCTCACTTGTGGGTGCAGGGAGTCCTCTCTCTGCTTGGGTGTGGGGGCAACTAAATTTTTTTTCGTGCAACGCCCATGCGTTGTGTGCCTGAGCGCCCTGATACTGTGTAGTTTTCTGTGAGCAAAAGCAAAGAACAGTGCGTTGCAGATATCAAGATCTAGCGTTGCCACACTATCTCAGAAACTGGAGACAGAGCCTTGAGCACCGCGATGTTCCAAACTGGCACCGCAACATTACGAGACCAGCTAAACAACTTTTCTTTCTCCCTTTTTTTAAGGGTGGCATACTTTGGTGGTATGAATTGTATATCTTTGTTTATTCTTGTGTAAGAAAGATGCAAGAGAGAAGAAGAGGAAAAATAGATCAGAAGTAAAATTTTGGAGAAGAAAACTCTGTCGCAATGAGGAATTAGAAGAACAAAGGAGGGCTGTTCCTCATCCTGGTGGGTCCCACTAAGGTGGGAGTGGGACCCACGCAGAGGGAAAGGATGAAAATTTGAAATCTCACTGAAACAAACCGAGCTGTTTCCTTCGCCAAATAAGAAGCGTCCCCTCTATTTTACTCATCCCTTGTTCTTCTACTCTTGATTTGGCGGGCATTGTTGAACTGGACATATTTAAAAAACAATACAAAAATAAGAATTTAATTTTCTTTTCTAATTTTAGTTAGTATCCAATTATAGTAAAATTGATAAGAAAAAATAATTCATGACTTGTTAGATTTACTCTCTGGCTTCCTAATTTCTAGCTAACTAACATCTAGAGGCAGTTTAATAAGAGTACTCTCCCTGCTTGGGTGTGGGTGCAACTAAGTTTTTTTTCGTGCAACGCCCATGCGTTGTGTGCCTGAGCGCCCTGACACTATATAATTTTCTGTGCGCAAAAGCAAAGAGCAGCGCGTTGCAGATATCAAGATCTAGCGTTGCCACACTATCTCACAAACTGGAGACAGAGCCTTGAGCACCGTGATGTTCCAAACAGGCACCGCAACATTGCGAGACCGGCTAAACAACTTTTCTTTCTCCCTTTTCTTAAGGGTGGAATACTTTGGTGGTATGGAGTGTATATCTTTGTTTATTCTTGTGTAAGAAAGATGCAAGAGAGAAGAAGAGGAAAAACATATAAGAACTAAAATTTTGGAGAAGAAAACTCTGTCGTCATGAGGAACCAAAAGAACAGAGGAGGGTTGTTCCTCCTCCTGGTGGGTCCCACAAAGGTGGGAGTGGGACCCACGCAGAGGGAAAGGATGAAAAATTGAAATCTCACTGAAACAAACCGAGCTGTTTCCTTCCCCAAATAATAAGCGTTCCCTCTGTTTTGCTCATCCCCTGTTCTTCTACTCTTGATTTGACGGGCATTGTTGAACTGGACATATTAAAAAAAATACAAAAATAAGAATTTAATTTTCTTTTCTAATTTAGTTAATATCCAATTACAGTAAAATTGATAATAATATCAATGCATTTAATTTCTCATTTACTTTTATTGAAGAATGTAAAATAGAAAATGGTCATCTTCTCCCCTACTCTTCCCTTTCTTGATAATAAGGTTTTATTTAATTACTTGTAAATAAATAAACAAAATTTGATATGGAATTTGTTATGTTACTGAATTTAGTTTTATGAAAATGGAATTCAAAATGAATTTGAAACTCCACAAATCCCTAAATAGTATTGATTTAATTTCTCAGTTATTTCTATTGGTGAGTTTTGCCTGAGCATGCCTCAAATATCATAACATTACATTAAAAGTAAAGTTTTATTGTCTAATTTACTCAAAATACTTCACTCTATAACATCATCAAATGATCCCTCTTAAGGACATGCCATTCTTCAAACAGCAAGCTCATAAAAAACTTTCAACAACACATAGTTTTGTATGATAGAGAGATCAAGACACTAAATTGAAGAAATGTGATATTTTAGAATTAAAATAGTCACACACAAATATTTGGAAGATTATTTGAAATTCGATCAGATGAAAATATGAGAATTTGCATACTTTGTTCATGTTCCAGAATCCAAATTCAATGCCAGTTATTCTGCATTTGAAAAAAAAAAAAAAAAAACTGATTATTAACATACAACATACTAAAGAATTTGACTGATGAGAAACTGGGATGAAAAAATAGAAAATTTTACAGGCATCAGGTACTAACAAGCTAGCTCTTCTTCCAAAACCCACCAATCATTGCCAGTACATTGTGATTCTTACTCCTTGGTAGATCGCCACCAATTTCATCAAAATTTGGTGAGTTCATCAAGTTTTTTCCATCATAAAAATATTGTGGATCAAGAGAACCAGTTCTCTCAATCACCCTTCCATTGCTTCCTGACATAAGAATAGCAGCAGCAGTTTCAGCAGCCTTCCTCCATTGATTTGAATGCAGCTTCACCCTTCTCAATTCAGCCTCCATTTCAGCCTCATAACTTTTGATGCCTTCCATGTCTTTCTTCCCCGTGTCTATTTTGATCAGATTGTTCTCCTCTGACAATTTCTCGAGCTCGACATCCTTCTCCGCAAGCCTTACCTTCAATTCCGAGATATCGATGGCTGCCTGTGTGATCTTTGAACTGAATTCAGCTTCTACTTGGTTCACCTGTGCCCTTATCTCATCATTCAACTTCTTATTCATGTGTGAAATGCTTCTGAGATCTGATTCCTTATTGACAAGTTTTGATTTCAAGTTGGCAATCTCAGCCTTTGCTTCCTTCAGGTCAGATTCCAGTTTAGATTCTGTTTGACTGGAAATAGTTTTTTGACTGTCGATTAATTTGTTAGCAGAAAGTGATAGCAGATTGTTATTCACCTGTTCTCCCTTTTGGCCAAATCTGGTTAGCTGCTCTGCTTGCAATTTCTTCACCATGTCTTCAAGTTCATTTACTCTAGCTTTAGACTTCTCCAGCTCAAGCTGGGTCTCATTAGAACTTCCACTTGCCTTGGTTTCAACACCTTTTCTTTCTGCAATTTGAATTTTTAGCCTCTCCATGGCAGAATTTTTCTCCATAATTTCTTCTTTTACAACCTGCAGTTCCAACTTCGCAGCTTCAAGTTGTTTGGTCATTGCAGCCTCAGATCTAACAAACATCTCAATCTCTGATTTGAGTTTCTGTCTCTCTTTTATGGCAGAGCTCCAAGCTGCCATATCAATTGACTGCTGGTTTTGGAGAGCTACCAGCTCTGACTGCCATGCCTTATCTCTTTCTTGAGAAATTTTGCGAAGCTCGTGTATTCGATCATCTTCGGCTGCTAACAACTCTGTAAGTTGGCGCTGAGAATCCTCAAACTTGGAGGATATTATAAGAAGTTGCATTTTGGCCTCTTCAGCTTCCTGTTGAGCTCTCTTTCTACTCGATTCAGATGAAGCTAGCTGATCCTTTGTTCTTTTCAGTTCCTCTTGGAGTTCTCCAAGTTGGGATTCCAGATGGGTAAACTGGCTTGGACGCCTCTTCTATGAAGCAGAAAATATGAGAATTCAAGAAGGCAAGTGATGTTATTGAGTATTCATCAAGTTACTGTCTTTAAATCCCCGTTTCAGTTTATGAAAGACGAAGATCCATAATTTTCTAGTTCGAAAGCTAATGAAGAATAAAATGTAATACAATTTTAAAAAGATGTAAATTTAAGATTATCGAAAAAAATTGCGCCAACGCTATACATCTGAGCGTCTGAGAGTAAAAAGTTACTTTAGACAAACTTATTTTGACATAAATGAGAACTTTATGATGGATATGTGATCGAACTAATAAAGATAAGCCAATAAATTATTATATTAAAAGGAAAGTGAAATTATCTATTAAAGATAGGTAATGAAAAATAGACTTTTGTGATTTGAGTATGTATGATGAAGCATAGAAAATGTATTAATAAGACTGTGTTAGTCTTGCGTGGAATTTGATTGTGTTGTTGCCTTTGACCTCAATTTAGTTTGTTAAGCTTGTTGAGGGGTTTGTAGGTGGTCCTCCCCTTGCTCCACCCAAGCTCCGCATCCGAAAATTTTCTCTTATGTACAACACCCTAGCATTGTGTGCCTGAGCGCCTAGGTACTACATAATTTTATGGAAAAAGACAGAGCGGAGCGCTGCGGCACTGCTAAGGAATGCTACGACATTCCAGATCCCAGCGTTGCGGCGCTATCATATAGACAAGAGACATAGAATTGAGCGACACGGCCTTTGTAGTTGTAGTTGATCTCTTTGTTTAGTCGTGTAAGAATGGCGCTAGAAGAAGAGAGACAAGGAGAACGTGAGAGAGAAGAGATCTATATTTGTTGTAGACTTGAACATTCACGGCGGTAAAGAGATATAAGGTTTAGTGTCCAAGCTTTTTACGAAGATCCATCAAATAGACAAATAAAGAGAGTGGTGCAAGAGTCATAAGAGACACCAAGATTTTTATGTGGAAAATCCTGAAAGGAAGAAAAACCATAGGGCATGCCCTAGTTAAAATGATTCTACTAATGTTTATTGTTGATTAAAATGAGGCCCTTCCTTAGGGGAAGGCCTTAGCTTGATGTAACAAATATATATTATATAAGGCACTTTACATGATGGGAGTTGGAAGAATTTAGTGATATAAGAGTTACTCCCAAGAGAGTTGGAAAGTTCGTTCGGTTGGTAGGATCGTAGTTGAGCGACATGGTCGAACGGACCATAGTATACTGATGACGGAAATCATAGAGACTGTAGTCGATGGGCATCAAAGGTCGGAGGGACCGTAGTCGCCGGGCGTCAGAGGTTGGAGGGACCGTAGTTGGTGTGCGACGAAGGTCAGAGGGACCTAGTCCATAGGTGACGGAGGTCTGAGGGATCGAAATTGACGCGCAACGGAGGTCGAAGGGATTGTAGTCTGCTGGTGAAGGAGGTCGGAGAGACAGTAGTTGGTGGGAAATAGAGGTCAGAGGGACCGTAGTCTGTGGGTGATAGTGTTCAGAGGGATCGTAGTAGGCGGGTGATAGTGGTCCGGGGATGGCCAGTGGTCAGCGATGGTCCGATGACGGTGGACAGATGTTCACCAGTGGTGGAGCTTGGGTGGAGCTCTAGATCCTTGAAGCCTCAGAGCTCTATCTAGTCTCTAGCAAAAATGTCGAAGTTCCAAGCACCCCATTCATGTGTGAAGTGGTGGCCTATTTATAGATTTTTAAGAGTGACATGCCCGATAAATATGAAGAAAATCTGGGGCAAATTCGGAGTGCTCTATAGGATGGCTTGTATTGATCCCCCTCGATCATAAAGTATTTGTCGAGCATTTATGTGTCCAAATGATGTTAAAACTAAGTGATCTTAGGCTCGTTAGATTCATCTCGTCGAGCCGGTCGATTCAACTATAAGCATGTTATATTTGAATTTTTTTGTCAGCTAATTATTACTTTTAAGCTTCCAAATCTTTTTTAGTCTCTTGATTGGACTCATTTGAGCTCGGATTGGACTAATTTTGAACCTCTTTGAGACATTCAATTTGACTATAACTCTATAAGTTTGCTGAAATTAGAGTTCGGATGGTCCCAATTTTAATTTTTGAAAGTTGCAAATTTGAATATGCCTCAAGATTTATGCTGGATCGAGTTGATTTTTGGTGACGTATCAATACTAATTCTCCCATATTTTAATAGTCGATTTTTTGGTGTGGTGTGGCTCCGTAATTTTTTTCCAGTTTTTAGTTTTTACAAGTTAAATCTTAGTGTTTTTCTCTTTTCAATGCAATTTTCTATTTCTTATTTGTTTCGTTGTGTGGTTTACTTCTCCCCAACAAACTGATAGATAAAAATAGGATTATAAAATAAGATAAGTAGACCAAGATAATATAGATATAATTATTTCCAAAACAATTGAGTAAAATAGATTTAGTACGTCCTTTAGCACTGGGTTGTTTGGTTGGCTGGAAAAGGAATGCAGTGTAAAGAATACTTTAATGTTGTTTGGATTAGCATAAAATAAAAGTAGATGAATTTGAGTTGTCTGGTTGAAGTAAAATGAATATAAAGTAAAGTTCAAAGATGATGGCGGCGATAAGCAACAGTGGCAAAACGCTTTATATTGCATTCATTTTTCATCCAATCAAATTAAAACTCATGTAAAAGTATTCATTTACACTCATTTCAGTTCAAACCAAACAACCCCTTAATAATAATGATTAGAGAATGAGAATCCATAAAGCAGACCCCAAATAGTTGGAATAAGGTTAATGATAATAATGGTAAAAAAATGAACTTGAGAAGTCTAAAGCTTAGCCTAAAAACTTGTGAGATATACTCTATGATGCATCTTTATGAATATAAAAAAAAGCAAAATCATCCAAACAAAAACATGTTAACTACACATAAAGGCTATGAACAGATACTAGATTTGACAAACTATTGAGAATAAATACCATGTTAGTTGAGAAAATGAAGGCAGTAAATGCGGACTTTACCTCAAGCACTGAATTACTACTGTGTGATTGGTGCTCATTTTCCTTTTGGCTTCTGTAAGACGAGATCTTCCTTGACTGATTAATACCTGCAGTAGAGTCAACATCTGCTCCAGCTGCCTTGCTTAAACTACTAGGTCTAGTGGTTGCAGTGGATATCCTGTGAGGAGGTTCCGATGCTCTCCTGCTGAATGGAAATAAAATAGCACAGATATGAGTCCATATAGTCTTGAGATATAAGAAAGAATTATCCATAGTTTCATACAACCACCCATTTTCTTGAATTACAAAGCTATAGCACTTAATTTATGTATATGAGTATATCCAAATGTTAAAGCTATATGAAATGCAATCATGATGAGATGCTTTTCAGATTTCAAACTTACATCTCAGATGCTTATTTCAATTTTTATAAGATAAATACTTCGTTTGAGACGGCTTTCTTACTGCTTCTTAAAGTAGCTTTTTAGTACAAAATTTTTTAATTTTGTACTAGAAAGCTGCTTTAAGAAGCAGTAAAAGAAAGCCGTCTCAAACGAAACAAAAGTGTGCAAAACAGCTCCAACGACTAGGACTATCAATTTAGTTCGATGTTTGTGAACAACTCGCATTATGCAAAGGTCCTTCAGCAAACGAGACACTCTTGAACAAAATTTCACTGAACAAGCCGGATACATATAAGAGCTAGCTTAATTATGATTGGTTTCATAAAAAATTTGGAATATAATAATATACACATACTTATCAATGTATATTTACATAATTTTTTTTAGTCATGTATTTTATATTTAAAAGTAATCTGCTATACTCTAAAAGTCATGAACAAGAGATGCTTTAAAATCTAAGTCGTTTGGGACTATTTTTTTATTGCTTTCTAAAGCTGCTTTCTAGCACAAATTTTTTGAACAGGAAATTTTTTATTGGAAAGCTATTTTAGAAAGCATTAAGAAAGCCGTCTCAACCGAAGCCTAAGGCTTTGTTTGGGGTGGCTTTCTTAATGCTTTCCTGAAGCAGCTTTCTAGTTCAAAAAATTTTTGTATAAAAAAACTGCTTTAAAAAGTAGTAAAAAGGCCATCCCAAATAAAACCTAAATTGTTGAAAAAGTATTGCACAATGAAAGCATAACTTTTCCATTGCAATTACATCAATCAAATTTTTTTTATGCATTTAATAGTCATGAACATGGCTTTTTTTGTGATTAACTTAACAATAAGGAGGTTAGCTTGAATAAGCATTTTTTAACATAGACGATTCTTTCTTACTACTTCTTAAAATAGTGATTTAGTACAATAATTAAAATTTCTTACTGGAAAGCTTTTTTAAGAAGCAGTAAGAAAGCCGTCCCAAACGAAGCCTAAATCATATAAACTTGCATTTTGTGATCTTTGGTGTGTTTATTCTCTCATCTTCATTTTTTTTTTCCTTGAAACTCTATTAATATCCTAAGAAGATAGTGACAACCAGATGCCCTCAAGTCTCCAGATAAAGTAAAGTTAATCAAAATGAGGTTATGTTTTCAATTTAAACAAAAAAATTAGTTAAAAAAGAATACTTTAAAGCCATGCATTTTGGTCAACAGTTACATGGATTACGTTTTAACCTTTGAGAATACAAATATTTTCAAATATCAAAACCAGCTGGTTTCGTAATAGGAGTCATCTTGTTGCCAACCTCTGCTAGTGAAGTACAGTGCAAATGCAAGGCCACATGATAATCCCTTCTTGAAATATACCAAAGGAAGAATCAAATACGCAAAGCCGACAAACAAAAAACAAAGAAAGAATTAGGAAGAAGATCGAGAACATCTCAATTCCCAAAAATAAAGAACAACGGTGTATGAGCTAAAGGAACTGAATCTTTAAAGTTTAGAATTCTGCTTCTTTTTTCTAATTTTATAAATAAAGGGTTCAAAACAACTTCAAATAAGTACAAACCCGTTAAATAAATATTGTAATCTGATTCCCTAATAATTAGGCTACCGTTAGCAATTTCGCTTGTGATGAACTGCCGAAAGTAAAATATGTAAGAAGTGCAAGAAACAATCTTTTTGAAAGCTGGCAGCACAGAGGGCTATGAAGAAACCAAAATACCAAAAGGAATGGAGCAGGCGAGAACAAATAATTACAATTAGAAGCTCTCCAGCCTCCAGAAGCCTTAATGCACAAAATAAAAGCAAGACAGAGAAAACAGCTTTCTATTAGCAGTCCGCATGATAATCAAATCTTCCTAAAATATATTAAAAAAGAAGCCAGTACACAGCTGAGAAACAAGAAGGCTCTCATTGAGAGATAGGCTTCGTTTGGGAAAGCTTTTATACTGCTTTTGAAAACAGTTTTTCAGTAAAAGATTTAAAATTCAAGAAACTTTTGTACTAAAAAATTATTTTAAAAAGCAAGAAAAAAGCCGTCCCAAACGAAGTCTTAGAAAGAAGGTTGAGGATATAAATAAAAAACAGTAATGATGTATAATTATCATGTCCCAAAAAATATTAGACTACTCCGGCTGCATGTGAGACACCTCATGTGCATAAAAATAGGAAGAAAGGAACAAAAGAATTCCTTTGTTCACCCACCCATTTCAATATTTCATTCAAAGTAAAGCAAAGTCTCAGAATCCATTGCACATTATCTGAAATGATCATCAAGGATAACGGAACTATACCTGGATTTGTTTGCCTGCATTTCTTCTACTGTGCTTGTGTTTCCACCAACAAAACCTGCATTGAAAAAGATCAGCAATGGCCAGAGATGAACCAACGAGTTGAAATAGGAAGGGAGCGGAGTTATGGAGAAAGAGACAGAGAAGACCGAAGGTGATCTAATTTGTCTTATCTCTCATTAATAAATTAATCCTTAATAACCAACGAATCCCAACAAAATGGCCATGTCGGTTACAAAATCACTTTCTTTACAAAATCACAATTTTTAGTCACATCAAAGCCCAAAGCATTCACATTTCTTCTCTTCTACTTCAGTTCTAGTTGGTAATCTGGTTTTAATATTCCATTTCCCTAACGATATCATCGAATCCCAACCACCAAACGTAAACAAGACGAAAGTGATCAATAGTGGAAGAAAGCTTTGTCTTCCACTTCTTCCAAAATGGCCCACAACTGGCTTTTTGATCCACTTTAACAAAATAAAAATTGATCAGAATCCCATAAAAGAAAGAAAGAAATCATGGAAAGGAGAAAACTTTATCAGGCTTCATCTACGATTCTACATTATTGTCAATCAATCTACTGGAGATCGTCGTAGATCTTTGCAAATTGGAAAAAGAATGGATAGAAATGCCCAAAAAAGGCGTTTTCTAGCCCTGAATCCAAAAAGATTGACATTTGACATTGAAAGAATGACAAGGAAAGAAAAGATTTAAAATGGCACTCACTCGTTTGAGCATTCTACTTCGCTTCGCGCTGAGAGAGAGATTTCAGAGATTTGAAATAAGGGAGGAGTTCATGAAGGCTGGGTTCCAAATCTACCAGAAGCTCATAGCTCGTAAGGTTTGCTTTCCAAAATGGAGAAATCCTTCGTGGACTGCCAGTTTCAAGCGAGATGTAAAAAAGATCACTAATAAAAAGGTTGGATTAAATACAAAAAAAAATCACTCAGTTTAAATTTATTCAAATTTGAATCTTAATGCAAAAATTTTATAAATTTTAAATTTGCTCGATTTCATCTTCACAAGTAAAAAATAGTTTTTATTCATCCATAATTCAATATATTATGAAAATTTTATTTATCAAATCAGTCTGAATGTTTAGATTTTACTTTTAAAGTATGCAACTTTGATTTTTTTTTTTCTTCTAATTAATTAATTTCATTTTAAAATTACAATTTATTCAGTTAAAAAAGTTTTAATTAAATTGCATTTAATGATTTTCCTTATGTTCTAATTCGATCAAATCTTACTCAATAAATTTTCTTAAGAAATTCTGAAGAATGGCCCAGCACATTCCTCTTTGAAAGGATTTGCATTTAAACTATTTTATCAGAGTTTAAACCATCTAACATTAATTTAATCTGACGCATCAGCTACGTGCGGTGTAGTGCGGTGGTTATGCCAGTGATCTGATTTAAATCCTAATCGTAATTTAAGCCGTATATCATTTGATTTTCGATGGTTTATCATCATATTGATGACCCACGTCACCCCTGTGCTCGGTATCGTGACTCGGTACTGCTTGGTACCGCTCTATATTGTGGCTCGATATCGCTGACGTGTCGCATTCTTATTGGTCTCCATATGAAGTTCTGCGTCCGATCTCCGCACATAATAATTTATCCATTTTATTCTTGTATTTCTTATTAATATAGCTTTTTAATTTGTTTATACAAATCTTATAAAATATTTCATTAACATATAAGATTATTTTGTGCTGCAAAGTTTTATTTGAAAATTATGGGAATTTTTCTCTTTAAAGAATTGGCATGATCGGCACAAATCTCAATTAGCAAAATTTAAATTGAAAATTTTCAAAATTAAATGATAATAAAACCCAATAAGATGAATAGTTTTAATATACAATCTTATAAAAGAAAATAACATGGTCTACTAATCATGAAGTAAACATAAGGATAAATATTATGATCATAAACTAGTCTAGATATTATATATAATCCTTATGAGATTAAATTGGTTGAATAAAGATGTAGCATATTAGTAAGATAATTGCACTAAGGAATTACATCTGAAATACAAAGTGTCCAATTAGAGAATCAAGTGTACTAGCAGATGCACTATAAATTAATCTCATTATAATATTTTTTATATATATTTTGTATATTTTATACTACATTTAAGTATAGTTGTTCAGATACATAACAAAAGAAGATATTCACAGTAGATTGAAACAAAATAGATTAAATCCATTTTCATTCTTTAATTTTAAAAAAGGAAGTTCTTATTTCTTATTATATTAGAATTCTATTATTGATGAGCCATAGTAATTGCACCTATCAAAGAAACTAAAAGAATTATAGAAATGAGTTCAAAAAGGAGATAAAAATATGTGGATAAATGAATCCCAAATTTTTTAAGTCCATTGGTCGTTATAAGACAGTGTAATAACGTAAATCTACACTACATTAGGGGCATCAATATTTGATACAACCTGAAAACTTGGCTCGAACGCAACCTAAAACTTCTGGGTCTGGGTCAACCAATTTGGAAATGGGTTGGGTTCGGATTTCATATTCTGACCTGATTGCAATTTTGGATCGGGTTTGAGTCAACCTGAAAACTTGAAACTCTGTCGCATTGCGCACGATCACTTGATCGAGCACTTTATAACCTATCACACACCAATCGAGTCGGTTGTTCATGTCAGATCGAGTCAACTTGGAGGCGGGTTGGGTTAGTTAAAGGTAGGCCAGTTTCGGATGGGATCCAAATCCAATCCAAAAAAAAATTCATTTTGACACCCCTACACTATATATCATTATAAGATCATCACATAGCCCATTGACAAACATTATAAAATTTAATAAAGCTAAAATTCAATCCAAAATTATCACAATTGAGCTATCATCAAATTACTATCAAAATATTAAGTACCATTTTTCCTCTATAGAGGCTCCCTCATTTGTTTGTTGCCCCATTTGTTTAAGTCATCGTGCATAATATAACATTTCTTCAGCTTGTCTTTTTTTTTTTTTAGGGAAATTTACACATATGTCATTTTATATCATCCTATTTAAATATCTAGCACCTAAAATTTTAATATTACATACATACCACCTTATATTATTTTAATATTAAATATATTACTCATATTTCTTTCCTACCACTCATATATTTCATTTCTATCGCTCATATTTGATATTAAAATGAACTATGGGTGGTATGTATGTAATATTAAAATTTTAGATGTTAAATATGTAAATAGAGTAGTATATATGATGGTACGTATGTAAATCTCTCTTTATTTTAATATATATGTATATATAATGACAATCAGATCTCAATGACTGAGGATGATGATTGGACAAATATGTTTCAGAGATCATTTTTGCACTGATTCAATCTTGATAGCTCCTTTTGATAAATTTATGGGAAAAATATTCTTTTAATTTTAAGTGACAGATCTTAATTTTAATAATCTCTCCTTATCAATATGAGTTTGGAAAGGCTAGTGCTGATGAATATTTAATAACAAGGAAAGCAAGGAGAAGTGGATTATACAAAAATGGACTCAAAAAGAGTTACAAATAAATCTAATGATTAAGAAATAGATTATGCAATATTTTGATAAAGCCACAAACAGTTGATTACCATGTCTCAATCATCACTTCAATGCTATGCTTGTAGTATATTAGCTTCCTTCTTATTATGGAATGAGAGTCAACCTATTGAGAGATTGTAAGGAAAAAGACATGCCTCCAACTGGAGAAATTATTACGTGCAGTCACCGGATATTATCCGGAGGCCAATCAGGCATGCCACATCACCATTTTGTTGTGTATCGTTGCAGTGTACTGTTGTGTACTGATTGACGTGATGCATCCTGATTGGCCTCCGAACGGTCTGATGACTGCACGTAATAATTTTTCCTCCAATTGAGGCTAAGTTTCAGACAATTTTCTAACTATTGTATTTTTTATTGGGGTGTCAATATTTGACATGACACGAAAATCTGAACCGTACCCGACTTGGAAAATCCGGGTTTTATCTACCCGGGTCGGGTTAGGGTCGACCCGTTTGAGCCGGGTCAGTTCGGGTTTGACATAAACCCGACCCGTGACCCGAAATTGACACCCCTTAATTTTTCATATTGCAATCATAATTTTAATTTGATTATTATTATTTCACTATATGAAATAAATATCTATACTATTAACATACTTTCTATAGCAGCTTTCAAAAAAGTTGCTTTCTCTATAACAGTTTTCCAATCACTTTTATGTGAAATTACAGTCATCCCAAACAGATCCCGAGTCTTATCGATATAGCTAGAAAGAAACTAGATGCAATGTGATGGCTGATAGTTAGACAAATAATAGAAATACAAATTTGACTAACTTTCTATTTTTTTAAAAAATCTGTTGAGAACTCTGATGTCATGAATGATGCAGTTTCTCTATTTGCTTTGGTTACTGAAATAGTTGAGTGCGCTGATTTAGAAAATGTAGTTCAAATGTCAAATGATAATACTATGAATTATAAAAAATGTCAGAGATGTTACATAGAAATTATGATGATATTTATTGGCTACCTTATACTGTATTTTGTATGAATTTTATTTTAAAAAATATTAATTAATAGCATGTCTCTTATGCCAGATATAGTTATGAGTTTTGAAGGAGGTAATATTTATTTGTAGTCATATCTTCATATTATATTAGTTAAACAAATATATTTTGAAAATAATATATGAATATAAGCATGATTTATAAGTATTTGTAACTAGCAAGTTCCTCACTGATTCAAAGTTGGCAAAATATTAAAGTTTATTATTTTTGTTCTTAGTCAAATATTTTCATCTTCTAGATGCAAAAGAAATTATAATTGTTGACCCAGGAGCTGGGCCTGGGCTCAGCAAACTCAGGTTGACTCACTAAACTGATTGGGATGGGTCTGAGGGCTTGGCCTGGTCAATTTGACCAAGTCAACCCCTTGGATCTAGGGTCTGGCAAAATCAACGTCAACAATAACATTTTTTATTTTACAAAAAAAAGTTTGAAATGGTAATATTATTGTCCAATCATACAAAGAAAATAAAATATTTGTAGTATCAGTCGCTAAATGAGCTTGTGTATGTTTGGTGCAACTTTAATTTGAGGAATATATAGGACTTTTTGTTAGGGAAGTAAACTACACAACATAAATAAGAAAGAGAAAATGCAGTGGAAATAAAGAACATCAGCTAGAATTTAACGTGAAAAAACTCGAAATCAAGAAAAAATTTATAGAGCCACACCACACCAAGAAATACACAATGAAAATTTGAGAGAAAAGTACAAATTTTTATTCTCTCTCACTCTCATACTCTCTCTGTCTCTCTACACCCTTGTATTGTTCTAACATAAGAACAAACAAATAGAAACTCATCACATAAAACTACTAATTAAGAGACGCAACCCTTAATAAAAAATGAGAAAGAAAATTGTTAGCACGTATCACAGCACCGCGGCGCCAGATTTGGATTGCCGCAGCGCTCAACTCTACGTCTCAGGTCTGCCTGACAGCGCCGGGATTTGGAGTGCCACATCGCTTGGGTATATAATGTCGTAATGCTGTACAATTGTATAGAAAAAAAATTTACTGGTGCTTTGTTATACTACTTTATAGGTTATATTTTAAAAAGGGAAGCTATGATCAATTGGACTACAAGTCTTGAAAGGAAGATTTTTAGATGGTTGATCATGAACAAACTTCTGAGCTTAATTATAAATTTATAATAAAGCTTTTGGGAAGGCAAATTTTTTGTTGTTGCTATGATATATATTTTGATGGAAACAATAATACATGGAGAAGACTATTAAATATACTTGATCTCAGACTATATTTTACTTACTTTATGTTTGATATTATATCAATGATATAATTCATTAATTAATGGTAGACATTAAATTATGGATATATTGATTCGTGAGAATTTTTATTGGTACTCAATAATTCTTAAAATAACTTGCAAGTTGCAATATGTACGTAATAATTAGGTAGATACTATTTTATTTTAACTTATTTTATGTGCATCTTTCTACTTGATACTAACCTTCTATTAAATTCAATTCATTTTTAGAGCGAAAATTCATTTGATTGACATGAATCTCATACTTTCAAAATTAAATTCAAAATCATTTGAACTCTAAATTGAATAAACTTAACATCGAATTGAAAGTATCTACAAGATGAATCAATGACAGCAAAGGTGATCCGATCCGAGTCCAAACGAGTTAACATCAAGCACATGAAATCTAGTAGAAAATTTTAGTATATTAATTGGAGGATCAAATCGTCTTTGAAAATTTCATGCTTATGGTCAAATAGAAATGCTTGACATGACAAATCTAACAAAATCAGAATAGTTCAATTCTGAGATCTTTAAGGAACTTAAATGATGCATAAATGATATACGATAAAAAAATTTAATATGAGTCAGACAATGGAGTGTTATAAATTTTTTGCTAAATTTTTTAGAATGCATGCTTTCAAAGTACTGTAAATTGACCTTCAAAATTCACATGAAGGGGATCAAGGCTTGAGTGATGAGAGAGCTTAGAGATTTGAAAAACTATAGAGTTCTACTTGACATTCAATGCCAACGATCAATGTCCATCGCTAGCATCATCTAAGTGCCATAGCTCAACTTGAATAATTTTGTTATAGCCTCCCGACTATTCTCGTTTGATTACCATTGTCTAACTTTCATCATCCGACCGCCATATCCTGACCATCATTTCATGAATATCATTTTCTGAACATTTTTCTAAAGTACGACCCTCCAACGCGTGTTGCCAGCTGATTATAATCCTCCGACCACCGTCGCCCAACATACATTGTCAAACTACAATCCTCTTGCTATAGTCGCATGATATGATATTCTGACCACCATCCCCTGGCTATAATTCTCTAACCTATGTTTATGACCCAGTCAAATAAATTTTAATAGCTCATATTTTGATGTAGTAAAATAATTTTTTTCATGAATTATTATAAGTACAAATCACAAATTGTATTGGCCATAACATAGATATTATAGTGGTTTAATCACACAAAATTTTTCATAATTTTTTTAGCATTGATCTAAATCTTTAAGAAATTGACATCTATCAATACATGTGAGAGTTATGAGACTAAACAGGTGTTCATTTTGTAAATTGATTTCATTAAAAAAAAAAAGATTGGGCTAATTTATGAATATATTTTTATATTTTTTGAAACTCCAAAAAGTTATATGAATTTTATATTAAAAATTTATTAAGTTATATAATTATATTAATATTATATTATTATTTTATTATAAAAATATATTAAACCACTACAATCATTAAAATCCTTTTTCTCTTCTAATTTCGGCTAACATAGAACTCTAAGGTGAAATTAGAGAGAAAAGTGGGAACGAAAAAAATCAAAGATTTGGAGATAGTTGAGTGATTTTCGTCACTTGATCCTATTGGTATGTTTACTTATATCATTGTAAGAAATCATTATCTTATGTCCGATTTTAATAATATGGTATTTTTAAGATTTTTTTGATTAAATTTGTATTTTTGTTATAAAAAATGAGAATAATTTTATATTGATAAAACTTTATCTATATAATTTTTTATCTGTTATAGAGATCGAAATTATGAACGTTTTGAATATTTATTTGAGATTTTTACTATGTGATTTTGAAAAAGCAATAATTTTTTTGAATTAAAAAAATTATTTCAACATCTAAAAATAAATTTTTAGTTCAATTAAAGCTTCAAAATATTGTTATATACGATCACCTATAATTTGGTTGGTTAAATGATTTTAGGTCAGGGCAAGGGAGCAGGATTATGAGATTGATCAGGATCTTTCATGTTCAGATTATTATAATTTTAGTTATTTTTTGTACTTATGAATGCAAG
>NW_021320070.1:4530756-4562018 GCF_001605985.2 Dendrobium catenatum | reverse complement strand
GTCTCCTGCCGACTACGGTCTTCCCGACCTCCGTCGCCTACTATGGTCCTTCCGATCTCCATTAACAGACAACGATCTTTCTGACCCCGGTCTCCTGCCGAATACAGTCCTCCCGACCAATCAAACATGTATATGTAACTCCTACCATGTAATGCAATCTATATGATGTATATTTGCTACATCAATCCAAGGCCTTCTCCCAAGGAAGAGCCTCATTTGTAACGACTACAAATACTAGTGGATTCATTCAAACTGGGCCAGGCCCCGTGGTTTTTCCCCCTTTTCAAGGGTTTTCCACGTAAAAAACTCTGGTGTCTCTTATGAATGCTACACCCTCTCACTTATCTGATTGTGTGCTGGATCTTCGTATAATGCTAAGACATTAAACTATATTTCTCTACCGCCGCGAATACTCCAGGACGCAACAATTATATATATATATATATATGATTTTGTGAGTAACGATAATATAAATATATATAGATATTTTGAATTATACAATTGTTTTCATTGTTTATTTTTATGCATTGAGTTAGATAATTATGGTATTATTTTTAAAAGATAAAAGAAAAAATTCTTCTAAATTATATTCTAGGACGTGATAAGTCCTCTGACCCACAATGTTATGACAATTGCAGCTGGTTATGTCTCAACTCGATCCAATATAACCTACAATTGTAGAGGTCATACCATGTCTGATTGTGGCAAGACAAACCCCAATATATGGGGGAGAAGTACTAAAAAAATAACAATATATATGCTATAACGAAGGTGGATTTTGATATGGACTTATAATGACTCACAAAATAATTTTTACTATTATAGATAAAAATATCTTTTTTAGAATTTTGAGTTATAACTTGCTACACATGCACTAGTTGACTTTATCACCTAACATTGCTAATAATGTTAATGTTTGTCATCATTTATAAGATCGATGCATGTCATCAATATCAATTATGAATCTCGACATCAGCACCAATATTTATTCTGGACTTTTTGGCACTGGTCTACCCTTCTCAAGGGAGTAAAATCAAACAAATAAGTAAATAAACTTTTAGAAGCAATTCCCAAACATACCATAAGGCTCTTCTAACTTCAACCACTTAGTATGTTCCTTACATTATATTGTTACTACATTAATTCAATGCCTTGTTCCATTTATGAGAACTATTTCTAACAATGACAAATATGAGTTAAGTCAATTTTACCGAGTCAACTCCCTTGATATTTTCCTTTCCCGAGTTTTTTTATATAAAAACTTTGGTTTCTCTCATGATTCTCGTGCTCTTCTATTATCTATTTGTATTTGCTGGACTTTCAAAGAATTTCTTAGATAACAAAATTTCTAATTCTACCGTCATGAATATTCTGACACGCAACAAGTAAATTTTAAAGAATTATATAAAAGAAGGTACAAGTAATTTAAATATAATATATATTTGAGTTAAAATTTATATGTGATATTTCATGGTAAAGATTTTTTTCATTTGTCACATATTTGCATCCCAATAATATTATTCAAGTAATATTTGAATAATTTTAATATTTATTACATCATCACAATCCAACCTCCTATTAAATTTCAATGAAACTTCTAAATCTTAAACATTTAATTCTTCTGGTTCAATGCCTAATTTGGTTTACAGAATATTGTGTACAAGGCCATTAAAGTTAACTAAAATTAATATTCTCTTTTCTTACAAAAATTTAAAAATTTATCTCATATAAATATTTAATGAGATAAATTAGTAATAATATTTTACATTTACAGACTTTTTGTATATCCCAAAGCTCTTGAAATAAAGATGCACTAGTCGTCCCTCAATGTATTCGATCTGTTCTTATTTAAATTTAAAATTCATTTGGGATAATTTTTTTACTATTTATTAAAACAAATTTCTAGTACAAAAAATTATAAATTGAATTTACAAAGGATCTATATGAACTTGAAAATATAAAAATAATTAAAAAAATTTGTATTAAGAACAAATAAGACATAATTCCATTTAATCTCCCTATCAAATGCCTTTCTATTTTTTTAACTTATGGCAAATATTGTTCCCCAATTAATTAGATTTTGATATCATAACATCCAAACTTTATCATCAAAATTATTGATTCTCTTTATCATAAATAATTTTAAAATTGTTTAAGAACCTAAAATTATCAATGGAATGTAAAATAAACATTACAAAAAATGTCTAAGAATGGATGAAAAAATAATTATGATTTTTAAGTATAGACATTTAAATTACATAAATTAATTAATATAAGCTAACTTATGTATCTTAGCTAGTTTATAAATTGTGTTGTGTTGTAGTTATCATTTCTTTTTAGGTTCGAGAGTATAAAAATTATAGTGCATTTGACAAATTTGACCGCATTCGATAGGATCCAGCCTCAAAAATTAACAAGAACAAGTCTTACATGGGATTGATTACGGGAATCATCTTTCTCCATTGTGTTCAAAATTGACTCTTAATACAACACAATACCAAAAATAGATTCATGTAGCCAATCCCAGTAGGAAAAGACTTGGTTATTTTTTGGGGTCAGATCCTATCGCTCAATACTGATAAAAGTATCAAATGCATTTTACTTTATACTTTCTTAACAAGTCTTTGTTTATGACTTAAAATATAATTAATATGTAATTAAATTTATGTAAGAAATATATTTTTTCTATTCATAAATTTCCTGCTGAACTTTAACTAAAAACTATTGGAGTTATCTCTGTGACTCATGTGCCCCTCAACAAGAAGCAAAAATTTATTTTTTTCAATAATAAACAAGAAAGACAAAAATTGTTAATTATGCTATCAACCGAACAAGTGAGAAAAAATGACTTTCAATGCAGTTCATTTTATAATTTTGTTAGCATTTCTTTTCTTGTAATTTAGGCCTATGTGTGTAACAAATAGTTCATAATATTTAAATTTTAACTTTTGTTGATTGACAAGGATCTCAAGACGATATTAATTTAAAACTATCTTAACAACAATTTCAGCAAATTTATAAACAAGCTTAATGTCTTGACGAGACAAACCTATCGACACTAAAATTGATCTAATCCGACTCCCAATGAACTTAAATCAAGCACTTTAAGCATACTTAAGCTTCACAACTTTAATAAAATGACCAAAATGATTTCTAAATCTTATGTGCTTACAGACAAATCGAGTGGTTTGGCGAGAAAAAATTTAATGAGCCCAATATCATTTAATTCTGACGTCATTAAATAATTCTCATACCAAATAACTAATTAATGATCAAGGGGATTAATATGAATCATTTCAATAGTGTTTTTTTATTCTAGCCAAATGTATCAAAATGTCGTTTTTGAAAAATACTCCTAGTAAGATTTCATTTTATGCAAAAAAGAGTTTTGAAAGCTAAGTTAGCTAAAAAAGTCTATTACATTTTTTGGAGGATCAATGTTGATGACTATCAACAACGATCGTTGTCATTATTGCCCGAGTGTAGTCATCCGACCATCTATGCTTGACTTTTAACAAATAAATTTATTGTTGGGCATTAACTACCCACTTATGAACACTTAATTTATGTAATCCTTACAATTAAAATTAGATAATTGTTCTCATTTCCCAACTCTGTATAATCATATATTCTTTAATTCTGATGATTGGAGGATTCTTATATCTTCCATTATTTATTATCTATTCATCTGAGTTATGCTTTGTGATTTATTTCCTCTTTTGGAGTTTAATTTATATGTTAAAATTTTTGATATCTCTCAACTTTTATTTGTGCGTGTTGGGCTTTGTACAAAATAAAGACATAAAATAAATAACATATGTTAGCAAATTTTATAGCACGTAACAAACACCTCTATTATGTCTTGTATGGGCATGAATCTCAATGCATATTTGAATTGAAATTTTATAGAATTAAATTTAGCAGCATCAAAACACCAATTTTTAGCAAACTTGTAATCAAATTGAACGTTTCGACGAGATGAACCTAATAATATCAAAAGTGATCCAATTTGAGTTAGAATGAGCCTAAATAATTCACTCGAAGCTTAATTAAAAGTTCATAATGTTAATTGGATGGCTAAATGATCTCTAAATCTTATATTTTTATAGTTGAATTGAGCATCTCAATGTCTAAGATCATTTAATTATGTCATTATTAAGTCATTTAAATACTTAAGAAAATTATCTATGGCCAAGGGAATCAACACGGGTCGTCCAAATGAAATGTTCTAAATTTTCTCTATATATACGCCGCATGTCGCTCAAATATCTATAAATATACTCCCACTCTTTACATGATAGGAGAGCTGGGAACTTGGACTTTAGCTTGAGATTTGAGAGAACTCATATATTGTAAGAAACTTAGAGCTCCACTTGAGCACCACCGTCAAACCATCACTCAATCGCCTCCATCAGACCACTACTTGAACATCTTCCTTGAACCATCACTCGACTGATACCATCAAGCCACAATCCAATCACCATCATCAAGTCATTTTTAAACTGCTATTGTTGGACCACTGCCTAATTGCCATTGTCATAACGTCATTGTCTAATTATAATAATTCAAATTATGTTGTTCCTCTATGATCCTTCAACCACCATTGCCCAATTACAATCTTAAGATTACCATTGTCTGATTATAATCCATTGATTGACTACAATCATCCGATCGCTAGTGCCCGACTTTAATCATTTGACCGTTAATGATTAATTATGATCATTTAACTTCTATTGCTTGACTAGGATCCTACAAACACTATCTCTCGTCTACAATCATCTAACCTGCAATCTTATGACAGTTGTTGCCTAGCTATATTAACTAGGGGTTAAGTGAGCCAAGCCAGCTAGAACTCGACTCGATAAAGAACTCACTATTAGGGAATATGCCCTAAAGAAATATTATTGTAATATATTTTCTATGAAAATAAATATTTAAATACAAGTTTAGCATATTTCGATATTATAATTTGATATAATATTTTTGTTTCATGATTATTTATGTAATCATAATTCAGTATATAATTATATACAAGAGGATTGAGTTAACGATAATAATCAAAACAAGTTCATAATTATTAATTATAGTTGGAATTTATAATTAAATATTATTAGTACGATCCATCAATATTAAGAAAAGAATAATCTTATCCGGATTATTCAATATGGAGATATTAAAGATGAAGATACTTTATATAATATGATTATATAGAACTAGACCAAATAAATTTTAAATTATTTAATAAATTCTATTTTAATTATAGAGAATTTAAAATTAATCATAAAGATGATCATATATAAAACAATATTAATCCCGAGTTATTAATAAACTCCTATTTTTGACATTTAGTTTTTTTATTTACTCGAAAATAATTTGAAAGAAATAAACTTAATCCTTGTATTTCAGAAGCATAATGAAACAAATGGCTGTGAATGTTAATACACAGATATGTAATCCATTACTTTCATTTTTAGAAGTTAGAAAATTAGTTCCATTGAATAATTAATTTAGAATCTCAACAATTGAGCGCTCAAATTTTGCGATGAGGTCACAAAGTTTATTGTTCATTAGAGAATTAATTGGAATTCAAGGATCAATATATAATTAATGAGGTGACATAATTATCTAGCTCTAATTATGAAATTTTTATAGATGATTATTTTATATGTAACGATTAAATCAATGGACAATTCAATTTTTTAATTGAGTAAATTATACTATAATTTCAAGAGTGCAATTTCATATTTATAGTGGAATAATATTGAAATTAATTATTTTGATTTTATTAATTTAAGAGTTAAATTAATGATCAAAATTATTGGAGTTTGAATTATAGGTCCATAGATCCCTTCTTCATCACCTAAGCTTTATTATATATTAAACACTATCGTTATAATAAAAATGTTAAATTATGATTACATTAGTAATACATTTATGATCACCTTTTAATTTCATTATTTTTCATGAAGATAATGATGACTAATCATTGATATTTTGATGATGTGTAATTAAACATAAGATTGATGATGTGTTATGATAATTATTATTAAATATATTTTAATATTAAAAGATAAATATAAGTTTGATGATGTGTCAATAAAGATAAGATTGATGATGTGTCATGCTAATTATCATTTTAATATAGATTAAAAAAAAT
Source organism: Dendrobium catenatum (assembly GCF_001605985.2). Lineage (NCBI taxonomy): Eukaryota > Viridiplantae > Streptophyta > Magnoliopsida > Asparagales > Orchidaceae > Dendrobium > Dendrobium catenatum. Next base: position 4,555,861 of record NW_021320070.1, on the reverse strand, counting down.
ACTTCATGAATTATGAAAAGGTGCTTATGAAAAGATGTAAATTTTTTTTTTATAAATAAGAATTAAGTTTTACATGAAAATGATGATGATGTAAGAATATATATGAGAAAAATGTTAGTCTCATTGTATTTTCTTTTTTGAATGATTAAATTGTGTTTATAACACAAATTAGATTCAAAAGAAAAAATGTTCATCAATAATTGATTGATTGTGTCAACTCACTAAAATATATTTGATGGGGTGATTAGACGAAGAAAACTTACGGTCTCAATCAACATTTCGACGAAGAAGATCTACAATCTCAATCAACAATTAGGTAAGTTTTCTTCATTTAATATTTTACAATTATTTATTTAGAAAATTAATAAGAAGAATATCTCAATTTAATTTTCTAAAAATCATGATTTTTTATTTCCGCATTTTATATATGGATATAATGATCCAACACTTAAGAGCTAAGCTTGCCGAGCCATGAGCTCGAGCTCGTTAAGTTCAAACTTGACTCGACTCGACTCGGGAGTTCACGAGCCTGCTCAAATTAATGTTTGAATTATTTTTAATTAGGGATTTTTACCTACATAACACTTCAAACTATTATAAATACATATTTAACATCTAAATTTATATATTTACTAATATACCACCTAAATTCTCTTTTTTATATGTTCTAACACTCCGTGACAACCCCCGTCAAAAATACCATCAGCGACTGTCTCCCCATTCCTTCACTGTGAGCTCAAGCAGCATCCTAGACTCAGTATTGTTAAAATGCCAACCATCCACAAACGCCCCCAACTCCAACTCCAAGTCATGGCCTTTGTTAAAAAGGAACAACAAGGTCCGCCACCGGCTGCAGACGATGACGCCGAAGCCAAGAAGCTCATATACTTAAATCCCAATCCCTCTGACCCAGCCGTGGATCTGGTCCTTGGCCCCAACGGCTGGCTCTAGTTTGTCGCCGTCATCTCGTCTTCATTCCTAATCTTAAGAGTAAGCTGCTCTTTTTCCTAGACTGCAGAAGTAGGCCATGGAAGAAATATGAGCAGAATTTCTATAAAAAAATTCACACGAAATAACTAAAATTTATGAGGAATGATAAATTATCATCCATATAACTGAATTCCTAATGCCAACACAAATTCTTTGCTGGAAATTCCATGTAGAAATTTTACGCCCGGTTTTACAAAAAATTATTATTATGATAAGTGAAAAACATCAAGCCTTTATCCCACTACGCGGGGAAAGGAGAAACGGAATAGATCTAAGAGATTCACAGTTTCATGAAGTCCATCTCCCTCTGCTTGCTCGGAGAAGACATCAGACCAAACATCAAACCCTCTTTATACAGTACAAAATGCCAAGAAGAAAAACCAGAGGGAGGAGAAGAGATAGCGTCGCAAGCCGGAGAACAGAAAGGGATCAAACAAAGTGCGAGAGGACAATTCTAATAAAATAACTTGTTAAATTGTTCTACAACAATATCTATCTCGCGCTCTGTTATTTCATCGACATTGAAATGATTCTGAGCATTACCGCCATGGAGAAGGCGGTTTGGACGGGGAAGAAGACACTTGCTCGCGCGAACGAAAGTAACACGATAGAGGGATGGAGATTTCCGACGGAATTTAACGGAATGTTAGAATTGATTAAAAGAATAATTTTAGATGGTATATTAGTAAATATAATAGTTTGAGTGTAGAATATGTATTTGTAATAGTTTGAAGTGTTATGTATGTAAAAATCACTTTTAATTATTACTATTTTTATTACATTTAAAAATTTTTAAAAAATAAGTGCAATAACAGCATGACTAATAAAAAAGCTCCAAATATTACATCTACTAAATGATGCAGCTTTAATTATTACTAAAGCATTGAAATGCTCAAACAAAAAATATATAAAATATTAAGGATATTTTCTCAAAGTGGCAGGCATTAATTATCTAGAAATAAAAGCTACAGGTTTTTTCTCTATAGAAGAAAAACCCAATAGAAACTTCCCCTCAATGAAAAAACGCATGTCTTTTGGTGGTTGACCCTTTTTTTTACGGCGAGCTCGTTAGCTGGCTAATGAGCTTGTCTTTAACGTACGAGCCGAGCTTGAGCCCGACTTTGAAGCTTGAGTACGACGAGCTCGTTAGCTGGCTCATGAGCTTGTCTTTAATGTACGAGCCAAGCTTGAACCCGACTTTTGAGATTGACTCAAGGTCAAGCTCGAGTTCAAGCTCTCAATTTGGCAGTTGAGCTAAGCCTAATTTAGGCATGACTCGAGCTCGGCTCGGCTCTTTTATACCCCTAATATTAATGTCCATTGACCACATCACCTATCATTGCTAACAATATTAATTCTAGTCATTGCTTATAACATCAATGCACTAAATTGACATCAAAACTGACCATTGATGTCAATGTCAGAATTTATGCAAGGCTTTTCAAATTTCAATCTTTGATCCCCCATTCTCAAAGGAGTATGACTAAATAAACTCGCAAAATGATTCTAAATACAATTCCCATGCTAAAAGGGCTCTTCCAACTTCAACAAAGAAATATTTTTTATACACTATATATTTACTACAAATAATGAATGCCTTCTCCAAAGAAAAGGATACTACTTATAACCTATAGTAAGCATTATTGAAATCATATCAACTGGGCTATACCTCATGAATTTTTTTCTAAGAGTTTTGGTATGAAAACTCGACTGTATTTAACAATTCTTTTATCTATATATATTTTCGATCTTTACACCATGCTAAGAATATTTTGGCATATAATAATATTCAAATATTTAAATTTATAATAAATAAATATTTTTATTTTTATTAAAAGTTTAATTATTTCATCCTGATATAAATAAATCCCAAAATTCAATAATTCAAAATATTAATTATATATATAATAAACTTCAATATTATATGCATAAATACCTCTAACGTTTGAGTTGAATCTCTATAATTTTATGTATATTTATATATCTTTAAAATGAAAAAAAAATCGATTTTTATTCAAAGCGGATAACAAAATCCACAATTATAGTGCGAGTTTCAAACAAAATATAAGATTATACCATACGTTAATCGAGTAAACTCGCCAAAGTACCCAGTTGTCTCCGCAAGTTCCACTTTGTTACTACTGGACTGAGCTGTTAATAAACAAACAAAACAGCGAGACTAAAGAAGCAGAAGAAGCGGGTCTCTGACCCTCCAAGGACTTTCCCTCGCTCTTCCTTCCGAATCTTCATGTCGTGAAACCCTAAACCCTCTCTTCCTCGTCTCGATCTCATTCAATTCTAGCTCGGTGTGTTCACCACGCTTCGAAACCCTAATCCAGGTATGCCCTCGAATTGTTGTTCGGTCTTCATCTTCTTGTTTCTGTCTTTTCTCTTCTTGAGCTCGATTATGGAGCTATAGAGCTTCGAAGTCTCTCAATTTTAAGCGTGAGCACTGTACCTGGGTTTGATTTTCTTTGCTTTAGATTCTGAGGCTTGCCTGGGAGGAGACGGGGGTTGGATCACGCTAGGGTTTCTCCGCATGTCGTCCGGCGCCGGCGAAGCCAGTGGAGCCGGCGGTCTCGATCTCAACTGCGATACTGTGGCCATTCTTGATAACCATGAAGCTGGTGTGGAGGGTGGATTGGAGGATGGAGTGGTCGGTACTGGAGGTGAATTGCCTGCTAAGGAAAGTGGGGAGACTACGGATAGGGGAGGGGAGGAGGAGAAAGAATGTAAGAGAGGGATAGCTGATTGGGAAGATGGGATGATGGGTAGCGGAGATGGGAGTGCTGGCTCTGAGCTTGGGGGATGGAGCGATGCTGGTGTAGTGGAGACTGTCATAAGAGAATCTGGAGCAGAGTCTCGCGGTGGGAAGCTTTTGGAAACGGAATTTGGGGAGAAAGGAAGTGCAGGGCTGGTTTCTGTTTTAACAGTGGGTTTTGAGGATGTTGAGGCTTGCAGTCAAACTATGAACTTGGGAGATGGAACTGGTGGTGATCAGAAGAGAGGCTCTGACGTGATGGGAACTGATGAAGTTTCTCTTACTGTTTTAGTTGGTGGTGGAGGGATTGAGGATGAAAGGTTGGAAGGATCATCAATTTTGAGAAGGGAACCGGCTGAGTTTCAGGTGGATTTGGTGGATGGAGGTGGTGAGCTTGTAGATGGCCAATTAGACCTTGAAGAGACGGAACCTGAAGGTGAGTCTCTTACCATGAAACTTTCAGAAGTGGACAAAAGGGAGAAGGAAATTACTGATCTGTTTACTGTTGCAGCTGAAAAGTTTGAAGCTACCGACACTAGTACTCAAGCTCTGAGATTGGTAAATGTTTCTGGTGGTGATAAAAAACAAGGAATTGATTTATATGTGGATGGCATGGTTATTGATCGTCAATCAGGCACTGGGGAAAGGAAGGCTGAAGTTTTTTCTCACAGTGGGAAGGTTTTGGAAGTGGAGGTGGGGGAGGATGGAAGCGCAGAGTTGGTTGTTGTTTCAACTGAAGCATTTGAACCTGTTGAGGCTAGCATTCATACTGTGGACTTGCCTGTTGAAGCTAGCGGTCTAGCTAAGTACTTGGGAGATGGATCTGATGATGATCAGAATCGAGTTGCTGATGCAAATAAAGAAGACATGGTTGGAACTGATAAAGATTTGCATGGAGGGGCTGGGGATGAAAGGTTGGAAGGGTCATCAAATTTGACAGAGGAGGTTGGGGTGGGTTTAGTGGATGGAGGTGTTCAAGTTTTAGATTATCAATTGGGCCCTGCAGATAGGGAAGCTAATGGTGAGTCTCTTGGCGCAAAGCTGCTGGAAATGGGCACAGTGGGGAGACAAATTGCTGATCCGGTTGCTGTTTCAACTGAAGAGTTTGAATCTGTTGAGGCCAGCAATCAACCCGTGACGGAAATGGACAAAGGGGGGAATGACGGTGCTGATCTGGTTGCTGTTTCAGCTGAAGAGTTTAAAGTTGTTGTGGCTGGCAATCAAGCTGTGAATTTGGGAGATGGTTCTGGTGGTGATCAGAAACAAGGGATTGACTTAGATGCCGATGGCATGGTTATGGATGTCCAAGTAGGCCCTGGAGAAAGGAATGCTGAAGTTAAGTCTCTTAGTGGTAACTTTTTGGAAGTGGACAAGAGGGGTGAAGGAAGTGCAGTGTTGGTTTCTGTTTCAACTGAAGAATTTCAACCTGTTGAGGCTAGCAGACATCCAATGGACTTTCATGAAGGATCTGGTGGTGATATAAAACGAGAAACTAATTTAGATGCAGAAGGCATTGTTATAGATGGTGAATTGGGCTCTGGAAAAAGGGAATATGCAGTTGAGAATCCCGGAGGGAAGCTTTTGGAAATAGACAGAGTGGAGAAAGTAAACACAGTTCTGGTTTCTGTTTCAACCGAAAGGTTTGAGCATGCCAAAATTTGCAGTCAAACTATGGATTTGTGTGATGGATCTGGTTTTGATCAGAGGCTTGGAACTGATTTAGATGCACATGGCATGGCTGTAATTAGTGAAGATTCTGTTGCTGTTTCAGTTGGTATTGGCGGGAAACTTTTGGAAGTGGAATGCGAGGAGAAAAGAAGTCCAGAGCTGGTTGCTGTTTCAACTGAAGGGTTTGAACCTGCCAAAGTTAGCTGTCAAGCTATAAAATTGGTGCATAGATCTGCTGATGATCACAGGCTAGTAACTGATGTTGATGCAGAAAGCGTGGTCAGCGTTAATGAAGCTTCTGTTACCATTCCAGTTGGTAGTGGAAGACCCGAGGATGAAAGATCACAGTTATTGTTAGTTTTGAGGAAAGAGCGGGCTGAGGTTCAGGGTGATTTAGGTGATGGAAGAGTTCAGACTGCAGATGTTGAAGTTGACACTGGGAAAAGACGTGCTGAGTTTAAATCTTGTAGTGGGAGGTGTGTGGAAGTGGACATGGAGGAGAAGGGGAGTGCAAAGCTGGTTGGTGCTTCAGCTGAACCATCTGAAGCTGCTGAGGCAAGCAGTCAAGCCATGAACTTGGCAGATGGATGTGGTGGTGATCCGATGCAAGGCGCTGATGATGTGGAGGGCTTGATGCGAACTGATGAAGTTTCAGTTACTGTTCTAGTTGTTGGTGGAGAGGCTGACAGTGAAAAGATGGAAGGATCATCAATTTTAAGGGAACAGTTGGAAGTTCAGGTGGATTTGGTTGATGGAAGTGATCAGGCAGGTGGTCAATTAGGCTGTGGAGAAAGGGAAGATGAGGTTGATTCTCAGGAAGGGATGCCTTTGGAATTGCAAACAGGGGAGAAAGAAAGTACTGATCTGGTTGCTTCTTCAGCTGAAGAGTTTGATGTTATTGAGGCTAGCAATCAAGCCATGAACTCAGTAGATGGTTCTGGTGGTGACCAAATTCAAGCAATTAATGCAGAAGCAGAAGGCATGGATCTAGATGTTCATTTAAGTCCTGGAGGACTTGATGATGAAGTTAAGTCTCACAGCAGGAAGCATTTGGAAGTGGACAAGAGGGGGAAAGAAGGTGCAGGGTCGGATGCTGTTTCAACTGAAATATTTGAACCTACTGAGGCTAGCAGTCAAGGTATGTACTTTGGAGATGAATGTGATGGTGATCAGAAGCGAGAAATTGATGTAAATGCAGAAGGCATTGCAATTGATACTGAATTGAGTCCTGGGAAAAGTGTAGCTGAAATTGAGATTCATGGCGAGAAAATTTTGGAAGTGGGCAAGAATAATGAAGGAAGTGTAGAGCTGCCTGCTTTTTCAACTGAAGGGTTTTTACGTTCTAAGGCTAGCAGTGAACCTGTGGATTTGGTTGATGGACGTGGTGGTGATCAGATGCTAGAAACTGATGTAGATGCAGAGGCCATGGTCAGAGCCGATGAAGATGCTGTTGTCATTTCAATTTCTAGTGGAGCACCTGAGGATTCAAGGCTGGAAGGATCATTAATCTTGGGAAAAGAACATGAAGAGGTTCAGGGCAATTTGGTGGAGGGATTCGGTGAGGCTTTATTAGGTGAACTGGGCACCGCAATAAGTTTAGCTGAAGTTAAATCTTATGGTGAGAAGTGCATGGCAGTGGACATAGGGGAGAAAGGGAGCACAAAGCTGATTGCTGCTTCCACTGAACGGCCTGAATCTGTTGATGCTAGCAGTCAAGCTATGGATTTGGGAGATGATTCAGGCAGTAATCAGATACAAGGAACTGATGCAGATGGAGAAGGCATGGTGGGAATTGAACATAAAGATACTGTTTTGGTTGTGGGTGGAGCTCAGGTGAATGAAACGTTGAAGGGATCATTGACTTTGGGAGAAAAGAAAGTTGAGTTTCTGGTGCGTTTGGTGGAAGGATGTGGTCAGGTTGAAAATGAACTTGACTCTCATGGTGGAAGGTTGTGTGAAGTGGAGTTGGGGAAGAAAAGCAAAGAGCTGGTTGCTGTTTCAGCAGAAAGGTTTGAAGCCGTTGAGGTTAGTTGCCAAGCTATGGAGTTGGTAGACAGATCCCGCATTGGGGATATCAGAGATGATTCTGCTGCTGCTGGTGATGGAGGTCCTGATATTGAAAGGTTAGAAGAAGAATCATCTGTTTTGGGGATTGAGCATGTTGAGGCTTTGCAAAAGTCCATGGATGGTTGTGGTCAGGTTGCAGATAATGAATTGATCCGTGGAGAAAGGACCCCTTTTCTTGAATCTCATGATGGGAAATCATTGAAAATGGAAGCTGAGGCGAAAGGAGGTGTTGAGCCCTTGGCTTTCTCAGCTGAAGGGTTTGAAGCTGCGGAGGCTTGTAGTCAAACGATGGACCTGGAGCATGGATTTGGTGGTGATCAGAAGCAAGGAACTTTTTTAGATGCAGAGTATGTGGTAGGAACCAATGGAGATTCTTTTAATGTTTCTGGTGCTGGTGGAGGGCCTGAGGATGAAAGTTTGGAAAGATCATTGCTTTTGGGAGATGAGCACACTGAGGTTCTGCAGGATTTAGGGGATGGACATGATCAGGTTTTTTATCAGGTTTTGGATGGTGAATTTTACTCTGAAAAAAGGGAATCTGAGGTCGAACCTCATAGTGGAAAGTTGTTTGAACTGGACGTTAGGGAGAAAGTAAGTGCAGAGCTAACTTCTGTTGCAGCTGGAGGCTCTTCTGCTTTGGATACTAGCAGTCAAGATATGGACTTGGAAGACAAATACTCTACTGAACAGAAGCAAGAAACTAATGTGGATGCAGAGTGCATGGTCGGAACTGATGAAGATTCTGTTGTTGTTTCAGTTGATGGTGGAGGGCTTGAAGATGAAATGTTGAAAGCGTCAACAAATTTGGTAAAAGAGATTGAGGTTGGGGAAGAAACCAATGGGACTGGATCTACAGTGAAAGATTTATCCGAGTCTATGCATTCTGAAAGTGCTGGTTATGACACAATGATGCATGCTGCACAAGTTCAAAATGAATTTGGTGGCGGTCAGAGGCAGGGTACTGATTTAGGTTCAGAGGACATGGTGGGAGGAACTGAGCAAGCATCCCTTTCTGTTTCAGTTGGTGGTGGAGGTCCAGAGGATGAAAGGTTGGAGACTTCATATAGATTTGGAAAAAAACAGCTTGATGTTGGAGAAGATAATACCGCACCTGGAATGCCGGAGAAAAAATTGGCTCATCCAGAGAATATTGGAGGTGGTGGGGTTGATGCAATCAGAGAGACTGGGCATGTTAAAGATCCAGTTCACAGTAAGCATATGGAGGATCTGGACTCCAGAGAGGGATTTGTTGGTGATCATAGACCAGAATCATGTCTGGAAACGGATGCAGAACCATTCGTTGTTGCTGTTGCTTGTGAGAGAACTGAAGCCCAAGGGCTGGAGAGTGCACCAAGATCAGTTGTTGAGCAGGTAGAAGTTAAACCCTGTAGTGCTGGATCTGAAATGGTGGAGAGAATTGCACATTCCCAGAAGAGTGGTGATTCAGTGGATGTAGATGTTGTCTGTGATTTGCTTGAAGGGCATCCAGATGAAAGGGAAGATGAAATTATTGGAGACAATGATCACAATCGAAGTGAAATGAAGTCTGAGTTTTCTGCAGGAGAGGAAAACATGATTGAAAAGGGCTTGGCCTGTCTGCGTGACTGTGTGGAAGCAGTTAATGCATATATGGATCATGGCAATGACCAAGAAACTGTAGTAACATATAAGAAACGGGACATTAGTGTGGAAACTTCTCAAGTTTCAGGTATGGCGTTGAATGAAGTGGAGACTGGCATAGTTCATCATTCTACAGTGAGTTCAGAACGAGTTGAAATTCTTACACATGCATCACCTGTAGAAAATGAGGATCCGATGGTTTATGATGAAAACAATACTATAGCTGGTGAAACAGTACAAAAGCTGGACTCCATTCCTATTACTGAAGAGCAAGACTCAGGTTCACAACAATCGGATGGAGATATGAAAAGTGCAGTTGTTAGTGTTAGTACTGTTGGTGGTTCTGATTTTGCCAAGACTGCTATTGTAGTTGACGCAGCTGTTAATGTGGAGGCATGGAGTTCTGATGAACATGCTACTGTTGATACAAATATCGCCTCCAGGGACTACAATGAATTAGAACTTGAGCAGGGGACCTCTTCTTTAGAGTCTGCTTTGCATGTTGTGGATGAAACTACAGATTGTAGCAAAAAATTGCAAGATGGGACTCCGGATATTTTGAAGGAATTGGAGAACCGCAGTGATGGGTGTGATGGCAAAAGTACTGAGTCTGCTTCCACCAGTCAGCAGGCTACTTATTATTTATCTTTTTCAGAGAAGGAGGTTTTCTCCACCTCTGACCTTGTCTGGGGTAAAGTCAAAAGCCATCCTTGGTGGCCAGGACAAATTTTTGATCTCTCAGGAGCATCTCAACTGGCTATAAAATATCAGAAGAAAGATCATTTTCTGGTTGCATATTTTGGGGACAAAACATTTGCTTGGTGTGAAGAGTCACGTTTGAAGCCTTTTCTGTTCTGTTTCTCTCAGATGGAAAAGCAAACCAGTTCTGATTCATTCTTGCGTGCTCTTCATGACATCCTTGTGGAAATCTCTAGGCGCGTGGAATTGTCAATGACTTGCTCGTGTCTTCCCGAAGAATCATATGCTGATGTTAAGTACCAGAAAGTTGAAAATGCTGGGGTACGGGGAAAAACTGTTAATCCAGTTTTTGATCGGTGTGAGTTTGTGAATTATTTTCATCCAGACCAGCTTCTTGACTATGTTAGAGAATTAGCTCAGGTCCCAAACGGGGGGGCAGATAGGTTGGAGCTTACAGTTGCTCGGGCTCAATTGAAATCCTTCTATCTCTCGAAGGGCTGTACAGAACTTCCTGCATTCACAAATGGTAGTGGGTTGGTTGAGAATGACTTTGAGACTCCCTCCTCTATAAGCAAAAAGCTGAATGAAGATGATTTAGAACATTCTGCAACCCTCTCAGATTTGTTCTCCGCCAAGGGAAAGTTGAGAGGCAGAGATGGAGCACTTGCTAAGCAAAAACATTTTGTGGAGGATGGAAGAAAACAGAAGAGCCTGTCTGAATTGATGGAAGAGGAAACAACATTTCTTCTTGTAAACAGGTATGAAAATGCATCTGAGGTGCAAGATGATGAGAACTGTCTTTCATCTGGTAATAAACGGAAGGCTCTTGATCATGTTTTCTCTGATATCGGGAGAAGCAAGATAAAGAAGATCGACTCTGAAGCAGACGAAGAGACCAAGTTACCATCGCCAACTTCTAATAGTTCTTTCAAAGTAGGGGAGTTCATCAGCAGAGCTGCAAGCAAGCTGACAAGTGGACAACCTATTCGTAAGTGCCATGGTGAAACATCTGAGAGGGGTCTGTACAAAACAGATGATTGGAGCATTGATTGTATGGATCTTGATGATTTTCTTGATATTCCTTTTGACCACCCAAAATTACAGATAGACATCTCAGTGGACTATCCCCCAGCAAATGAAATGCTGTCAAAGCTTTGTTTAGCTGCCAGGAATCCTATGAAGGGAAATAATTTTTCGTCTATTGTTCTCAACTTCTTTTGCACTTTCAGGAATGTACAAGTTTCGAACATTTCTATTGAGAAGAACAAGACTGAAAAACCAAGAGCCAAAAGAGGGAGAAAGAAAAAGATTATTTTAGATTTAGAATCACCTGATATGTCTACTCCTGATCATATGAAGGATTCTTATTGGTCTGATATGATTATACCTGAAAAGGACGCGCTATTGAATCCTCCTAAAAGAAGAGGGAGGAAGAAGAGGAAGTTTTTTGATGAATCGTCACCCACGCTGATTTTAAATATTCCTTCAGATTCTGAACCAAAATTGCATACTGGAACAATGTGTCCTCATGTTAAACATATACTAACAGCAGAAAGACCAATTATTAGTGTGGAAGAAAAAATTGTAGATGAGCGCACACCAACTGCCGTGATTTTATATTTCAACAGTTCGAATTCTCTTCCTTCAGACATGGATCTTATCAGAATTTTTAGTCGGTATGGGCCTCTAAAAGAAGAGGAAACATATATTGAAAGGAAAAATAACAGTGCTATGGTGGTTTTTAAGAAACGCACTGATGCAGAAATGGCATTTAGTAGTGCAGGTAAGTTTAGCACTTTTGGGCCAGCATTACTCAGTTACCGGCTTAAACATTTTCCATCCAAGTCTTCTCCAGTAAACTCATTGATAGGTGAAGATGATGCCACTCCAATCAAAGATGACCACCTAGGAAGTTTGGGTAAACTTTTCTCTCATCAGCTTCATTTTGTAATTTAAAACCTAATTAAAAAAGTAATGTATGCTTGCCATGAATTTTTTATAGCTGAACCTGAATTTAATGGTGCCTTGGATGGACAATTGAGTGATGCTGTGGATAAGGAATCATCCATCTTTGTTCAATCTCAAGAGCATTTTGGACCTGTATTAGAAACGTCACCAGGTAATGATGTTGGAATAGAATTTTCCAGTTTTACTTTACGATGGCAAATTTGATTTATTTTAAGTTTCTAGAAGAAATTGGATCTCATTTTCAGTGTTTTTTGTTTTAATATTAAATTAAGAGAATAATAAGCTAATCTATTATTTTTGCTTAAACTAATAAGAAAAATTAAATTCGCTGGAGCCAAACAAACACAAAGATTGAGTTCCTGCAAAACAAACAAATATTATTGCGACTCACTTTTAGAATTGGGATCCTAATACTGTTAAACCCATACCTTGAAACATAATGACCCATGGAATCCAAATAGGAGTGCTTTCAGATTAAACACAATTGATGCTTTGTGTAAAGAGCGTGCTTTTTTGTTATTGGCCCTGATGAAGAATGATACTTGTATGAAATTTGATTGCAGGAGAATTTTCTGAACTTGCTCAGTATCAAGTTGGGGATGCGGTAGTTTCCGACACTACACCAGTCAATACAGGAAGGAAAGAGCCGTTACAAGATGTTCCCGCTCAAATGGAGACTGGTTCAGTTTCAGACCACCTGCTGCTTGAACCTTTAGACCAAGAGTTTTCCTATTTTGATCTTGATCAAGCAGAGGCTGGAGAAGTTCCAGGTAAAATGCAGGTTGAAACTGTTTGTCAGATTCATCTGGTTCCGTTGTAGGAGATGTTAACAGATAATAGTCATTTCAAATATGCCAGGGACAGAAGTTGTCGGCGAAAAGTCCTCTCCCCTTCTTCTCGAGACTTCCGAAGTTTCACATGCTGCAAATAATACTGTAACAGTTGCGGAAAGCCCCGAACAAGTTGCAGTAACAGGGACATCAGACTCTCATGCTGATCAATTGGAGAATGGAATAGTGCTAGAAGCTGTAAGTCAGGAATTTTCTTGCTCTGCTCTGCCGCCGCCGGCGGCCGAAGCAAAGGATATACCAATTGAACTCAACATTGGTCCAGATCAACCTGGAGATGAGGAATGCTCTGATGTTCCTCCGGCTCATGCTGGTGCTGCAACTTCAGATCAAAGTTCAGTTACTGTAGACGTTCAATTAATGGTGGAGGTTCAGCCTGTGGGACTTAATTCCATTGCAGAAGAAAGGGAAGTTGCAACTGTATCAGATTCTACGCAGGTAGAGTTGGAGAGACAAGAAAGTCTGCTTCAGTGAGGAAAGAATCATTTGATCTTTATTGCAAATTTACAACACCAATGGTTAGAGCAAAGAGCCATCTGATTTGGAAATGTTTAACAAGATGAAATTATAGGCGGAGGACCTTGCCGGTCTTTGTTGCAACCGCAAAGCTGAAGTCCGAGAAGTGAAATTTCTCTCTGATTTCTGGATTGCCATATAGCTCTTCTTCACTGCAAATACGAAGACCGGAAAAGAAAGAAAAAAAAAGCGAACTGTCAAGGTAGTGTTGCTGGTTGTATAATTTTTGGATTATGAATAATTCCTGATGTTTGGTATGATTCATGGATTATGAAATAGTTTACTCTGTGGAGCTGAGCCTGTCTACCTCCATGTTTTGTAAAATATGCAAGTTTTTCTGTTGAATGGTCATCTTGATTAGCATTCCAGCGGTCGGAATATCCAATTTCTTTTGTGCGCTTTGGTGAACTTCATTTTATATATTCGCCACAGGCCAGGTATTTTGTGGAGATTCTGAAAATGTTAAGCAAATATATAATTTTTAGTTTTTTAAGGAGTAATTGCAGTGTTTTTTTTTTTTTTTTTTTTTTTTTTAAAATAATTTTTTTTTTTTTTTTTTTTTTTTTTGAGTAATTGCAGTGTGGATTTAGGTCTTCTCGCTTTTCTAAAAATTCTATAACAGAAAATTGTATCTTACAATTAAAGTTGTTAATGTGGTAATATTGATAAAGTAACTGTTTATTTTTTTTTAAAATATATTTGTAATATCCACGTCTTTAAAAAAATATTTTATCTATAGTAAATTTACAATAACATTTCCAAAATATTATTGTTATCTCAAGTAAACTCTTAGTGGATTTGGGCTATTTAAAATGTGGTAATTGTCTAAATTTGATACTTATTATGTGTCAAGGATGATTTGATATCAATTGTTGGGGGAAGTAAAACTATACACCAAAACAAATAAGAAAGATAAAAGTAGAGGAAATAAAAGAAAAATAGGATATAATGTGAAAATTTTAAAATTCGAAAAAATTATAAAGTCACATCACATAAAGAAATTTACAATGAAAATTGGTAGAAAACAGTACAAATCTACATTCTCTTTCACTCTCTCTTTGCTTCTCTTCTTTCTTGCACCGTTCTCACATTAGAACATACAAATGAATACAATACAACCACTAAGGGAAACACCCCTTAATGAAAAACGAGAAAGAAAACTGATTAGTTGGCCTCGCAGTGCTCCCACTCTATGATTTCAACTTGCACAATAGCATTGCAGTGCCGAGTCTGCAGTGCCACAACGTCGAGGTTTGCAGAGCCACAACACTCTTGCTTCTCTATTTTTTTCCAGCAAACTATGCAGCGTTAGGGCTCTCTGGTACATAATAATGGGGTGCTCAGTTACACATCACCCAAATCCAAGTAGGGGGAGGATCCACTGTAACCCTCCAATGAGTTCAACAGATTGAATTGAGGTTCGAAGTAACAATACAAGCTGATTGATCAAACATAATCAAATTCTATGCAGAACTAACAATCTCTCACTTAGAAATTGATTGCAATCAATCATTCTCCCGATCTACAACACCAATCATAGTACCTGTAGTGTGGCTCACCCCTACTCTCATCCTTCATGAAGACCAACTGAAGTTACACATAGCTTTAGTTTATCAACTTTATTGTACTCGTGAGCATGTCTATAGGATTCTTGGTTGTATGAATTTTCTTCGAAGATAAGTGACCATCTTATGTTAGTGATTTTATGAAATGATACTGAAGACGAATGTGTTTTGTCATGGCATGAAATGTAGCATTCTTAGCTAAATGAATATCACTCATGTTGTCATTATGTTACTTCCCATTACTTTGCCCCTTGCCAAGTTCAACCATGAAACTTTACACCCATATCATCTCATTGCTCACCTTTGTGATAGTAATATACTCAGTTTCTACAGTTGAGAGCGCAAAAATCTTCTATAACTTGGAAACTAATTAACTCATTGCAATCTTTCCCAATGTGCTTCTCCTACCATCAAAATCTCCAGCATGATCAGAATCTACATATCCTTATATATCAATCATTGCACATCCAAAGCAAAGAGCTTTGTCAATGGGTCCTCTCAAGTACTCGACAATCCACTTAATTGGCTTTTAATGAAGTTTGCATGGGTTATTCATAAATATGTTGATTACTCCCACTACATATGACATATCTGGTCTTGTATAGATCAACGTACATCAAACTTTCAACTGATGAAGCATACGGAATCCTCTTCATCTGTTCTTGCTTTGCTTTATATTTGAGTGATTATTCCTTAGATGGCTAAAAATGACTACCCAAAGGAGTGCAAATTGGCTTTGCCTCACTCATGTTGAATATCTACAACATCTTTTTAATATATTCAACTTGAGACAACTTCAATATACTGCACTTCTATCCCTACTACATCTCATACTGAGATTTTTTTTTGTTGGAACCAAATCTTTTTTAGACATCTTATCTTCTTCATATCTGACCATACAATTATGTCATTCACAAAAAAAGTAAAATGATATATAAGTTATCAAAATACTTGAATAAATAATAGTGATCTTCCTAAGACTTAGTGTACCTAGTAACTGACATAAACCTGTCAAATCTCCTGTACCACTATCTTAGAGTTTACACACCAACTGTTTTTTTACATGTGACCACATATCCCTAAGGTTGCACCATGCACAACTCTTCTTCAAGATCACCATGAATAAATGATGTCTTTACATCCATCTTTTCTAGATGTAAATTCCCCAATATTCTTGCTCAATATAGCTTTAATTGTAATCATCTTTAACACTAGAGAAAAAATCTCAATATTGTCTACTCTTTTTTGCTAAAAATTTTTAACTACAAGCTTGATTTTGTAGCCTTTGCTTCCATCATGTTCTTCTTTCAGCCTTAAATCCACTTATTTTGTAATGCTTTCTTTCCATCTGGTAACTATGTCAAATCCCAAGTCTAATTCAACATAAGTGAATGCATCTCATCATACATGGCTTGCTCTGACTTCTTTGAATCATCAATATGAATGGCCACTAGTTTACGACCATATGTTAGCAATAGATAGTATAAGGAAGGAGAATCCCTTTGTACTGACTTTTAGATTCATCAAGATTTCCTAACTTTAAAAGTAGGTGTCTAAGAAACCCTTTGTGCTTATTAGCTTTATCTTCTTAATCACCATGATCCTCTATTTCAACATATTTGGAAGAATATATAAGAGCCTCATTTATATCCTTGAAATTTGAAATTTCAAATTTTCCCATTGGGCACCACGGTGCTTGGAAGTTGGTGACCCGACATTATGTTTTATGTATTTTGAAAAATTTAAATTAATGCAACGGCTCTGGGTTCTAGGCACTTTCGTGCTAGGCTAAATTTTTTTTACTTAAAATATATTTTTCCACTTTTTTTACTTCGCTCATCTCACCTCAAATAGCAATCTTAGAAAGAGAAGAAGAAAGATATAGAAAGAGAGAAAATTATTTTGAGTTGCTTTGAGCCATTTTGAGATCTCGAACCAATTATGAAAATTATTCATATTAAGATAGGTGACATTTTGTCTATCTAAGTTTTAAAAAATACATAGATGTTCTTAATTTTTTTATTATATTTATATTTTTGTTGTAAAAAAATGAGAATAATTTTGCAATAGTAAAATTTTTACTATGTAACTTTTTGTATGTTATAAAGACATCAATCATAAACATTTATAAATTTTTTAAGAAATTTTGTATCAAATATTTTGAAATGTGTGCCTTTTTATTTATTTGAAAAGAACAAAAAAAATTGTCATTGTGCAATTAAGGGTTTGAAACTGTGTTCTATATAATCCTTTGTAATTTGGTTATATTCTGGAACAATTAATTTTATACAATAGTGTATTATGTAGCCTAACATTGTATAGCAATGTAGAAATTGTGAAATTCAATTATGAGCTCATTTATGCTTTACTTTCTACATTGCAATGAATTATGTGATTTTTGATGTAAAATATGCTTATTGGGAGCTATAAGGGGTCATAATATTTTGAATTTTTTTGATATAGGAGATCTAGATTTTTTTGAAAATTTATTTGTTGGGATTTATAAGATGTCAGAATCTTCGGATTCTATCTAATAAAAGGGAAAATTTTATTTGTTATGAGTTATAAGGGCTTAAAATCTTTGGATTTTGTTTGAGAAAATAAAAATTTATTACCTTCTACTTTGAGATATGCAATTTCTATGACTTTTTAAATTCATAGTATTTTTTATTTTTTTATTTTTTTAATTCACAGTATTATTATTTGAATAATTGATAACTGCTATGACTATTCTATTCATCACTGTGATGTATTATGCTTTATTAAAATTAAAATACATTAATATTGGAATTATTTAGAAATTTAGATTGGAAAAATATTTATTACTGATTTGTGTTAGCTCACTATGATTTCACCTTTTATTTTTAGGATATGATAAGCGGAAAGGGCCTATTGTGTAATAATTTCATGATCTAATCTAAGTCTACCATGGTATTGCTTCATTTTGATTTTTGAGTAGTTATGATTAATTTTTATTACTCTATTTTGCAGCTCCATTTATAGCCATGCATTTTAATTACATATGTATTTTGATGATAAATGAAAAGAGAATTTCTTTGGATAAGTTTTATTCCACTACATTAGATGTTGTAAGTAGCTCTGTATTTTTATTATTTTGAAGTTAAAATTTGGATAAAAATTATGAATAACTTTCAAAACTAGATTTTAGGATTTGCTTTTTGCAAGCAAATGCAATAGAACCTTTCTAGCCTACGGGTCTTATTGGGTTGAGTTATCACAAGAATTTTTGATGTCAGAGCAGTAGTTTTTGAAGTTGATAATAAAATAGAGCTATATTAAATTGATTTGTAAGTTAAGTGGGATAATTTTGGATTTGTCTGATCATTCATTTTTTTATTTTCATGTAAATGGAATTATACTTTATGCCTTGTGTGATTATGGATCTACCAAGCCAATATATGATAAATATACAGATACTAGTCAAGCATGTACATAATACTGCTCCAACAATAAGTTCTCATATAGTTTGCTAATGTAATGTCTCAGAATCAAATTTGAAAAAATTATTTATTTTATCTTTTTAATTAATCAACCATAACTTCTATAAATCATAACAATAATAAATCTATATATATTAAAAGCAACTAATAATCATATACCTAAAAATATTTCACTATATCCCAAAATTAATATACAATAACTAGGAGATTAATATAATTAGAATTCTATAACAAACTCATGACTAAAAAATAATAAGGAAAAATATAAATAAAATGCACAAATTGGCAATATATATATTTAAAATTAGGTGTAATGTGGGGCATCGGCAGAGGGAAGCATACATAAACAGGAATATTGAATTAGTATGTGTCATGCCTAGGCATATGATATGAAATGTACTAAATTCTTTAGAATATGATATAACCGTATGAAGTCGACGGTCATCCTTTGTTCCTACAATTTTAATAGAGATCTAGGAATTCATATGCTTTGAATAACATCACAATTAAAAGAGAATCATTAAGAAATATATATTATTTATACTCATAACCCAAAATGTTATCGAGTAGGATAATTGTTATCGATTAGGATAATAGAGATCTAGGAAATATTATTTATTATATTTATCTAATTTTATTTAAGTGATTGAATCTCCACAACATCACTAGATCGTACTGTACGAAATAAATTCGTACAGTACGATGAACAGAAAGATAAAACACACAAAAAAAGTGTTTTTATTCTTTCTTATTATAATAGATCGTACTGTACGAAAAAAATTCGTACAGTACGACTATATCGTACGGTACGAACCAATTCGTACAGTACGATGAACAGAAACTTCATCTTCCTCTGCGCATGCACAGGGAACCGAAACCCTAAAAAGAAAATCGTCTCGTTCTCTCGATTGGGTGGACGAAATTGCACGAAATTTTAGATCTATGTTCTAAAAGTGAAGAGCATTCATGGGGAATAAGTTTTACAAAAAAAATATGCACTCTATATGAAGTTAAATAACTTTGTGTGATCTAACTAGGGTTTGAGATATACCTCAATCCACACGGTGGATTCGGGAGATCTTGGGCTCGTTGGACTCGTGGACTCTCCAGGAACAATTTCCTAGTTGACGTTGAGATCCAACTCACGCTCGATCGACCGGGATTCTTTCTGGAACGCGAAACGTCTCGGATTCGCCGGAGGATCGCCGCCGGCGGGGTCTGGACGTCGGGATTTGGTTCGAGAAAGTAGGGGGAGTATGTGGGAGCTCTCACCGAAAACCTCAAGGCCTCAGGAGGTCTAGAGCAAGAGCAAAATCAAAAAAAAAAGCTCCTTCCTAACCCTAATTTTCTCCTATTTAAATCTCTAAGCTCTAGGCTAACGGTCCAGATCTCATCAAGGTCGAATTAGGAGGGAATTTAGAGGGAATTGGCCGTGGTTTTGAATTCAAAACGAAGGGGAGGCTTTAATTGCAATTATTGGCCATTAATTTCATTAAAATAGGCTAATTTGACCTATTTAAGACTTGATTTGACCAAGTCAAACTTTGACCTGGTCAAATCAGTCAAGGGAGTCAAAGGGGGGGTGAGATCAAGCCATGGAATCTATGAGATAGATTTAAAATTGATTTTAGGCTTAAAGGGTCCAAACTGGTCAACCCGGGTTGACTCAGTCAACTGGGTTGACTCGGGGTCCAAGTCAGGGCTCGACAGAGTCGACTCGACTCACTGAACCCACTGGAGGGGGTCTCGAGGTCTGACTTGGTCAATTCGACCAAGTCAACCTTTTGACCAAGGTTCTGGGCAAAATCGAGGTCAACAACAGGTCACATTTACGTTCCAATTTATGACCCATTTGAAAAATTGGGTCATGTCTAAGTCAACCCACTAACTCAATTTTGATAGAAGTTTTGGCTACCCACTTGCGTTCCCATATTAGCACTTGAACAGACATACGCGCTTTGGGCACCCACAACTTGACCTTGCAGGCTGGGTCCCTGCACCCATGTTCAAACTAGGCATTCACATTCATATAGCTCATGCTCTTGCCTATCCCTCGCCCGCTTGCATCGTGCACTTCAAATCAGAGCTCGCCCCCTAGCCTGTGCCCTCACTTGCTTGTTGCCTGCTCGTAACCCAGGTTAGCGTGTTAGGTCGGGTCAATATGATAACCCGACGGGTGTTTACCTTCACACGTGCCTGAAAAATCCAACTCAAATCACGCCTAAATATTCGCTGTTCGGCACCACTCGGGTCCCTTTCTGAAAATTCTATGATTCCCCTCAATCAAGCCTCCATTATTTTTTTTAAAACAAGATCAACCATAGCCTTCGGCTCTTCTCTTCGACACGCAGAAACTATTAGGAACTGCTAATATAATTAGGTCCAATAAAACGTTTACACGTGTACACCTATTACTCTATATATACTAGTCATTGTACATAGGAAATATTTGAATAATACAATACTATTTTCCAATCTCATTTCCCTCGTCTTCCTCAGCTCCGGTAAGGCTCCTCTGCCGGAGTATCCACTCTTCCGTTTCTACATGGTATCAGAGCTATCTCCTTCCCTCAAGAATGACAACCTCACATTCGGCTTCTTCCTCTGCGGCCACCGAACAGCTACCCATCTCTCAGGCGGAAAACTCACCGATATCTCCCTCCCTCAAATTCGTCGTCTCTAACCTCAAAACTCTTGTCCCAAATCAACTTTCAACCGACAACTACCCGATCTGGCGCCATCAGATCCTCAAGCTGCTTCGCGCAAATGACTTCGAGCAATTTCTTGCTCCGCCCACTCACTCCGGCGACTCGTCCGATCCGTCGACAGTCGTTCTAATCAATAACTGGCGCATTACCGATCTAAACCTTCAGGCGGCACTCTGCTCAACGATTTCTCCGACCGTTTTACCCTACATCATCCATCTCAACACAACTCACGACATTTGGCAAGTTCTTGAAAGCTAATTCCAGGCGACCAGTCGTTCTAAAGTAATTCAGCTCAAGAATGAGCTTCACCATGTCTCTATGAAAAATCTTTCAATGATCCAATACCTGACCGAGATCAAGAAGTTAGTCGATCAAATCGCCTCCGCCGGATCTACGATCGACTCGGAGGACATCATCTTGTATATCTTGAATGGGTTAACTCCAGCTTACCAGTCATTCAAGACTTACATCCGAAATTCTCCCTCACCCATTCGGCTTGAAAATCTTTACGCAATGCTAATCAGGAAGGAAATTCACGTCAACGCAAACGCAGCTCGCCTTTCCACTGATACGCTGTAGCAGGCCGCTCTGTATGCTAGCAGGGGCCGCGGACGACGCACCAGAGGCCGGTCTACGCAAAATCCAAACCACAACAATCGTTCCGGCCAACATCAACTAGCCCCTATCTGTCAGATTTGCTCCAAGAAGGGTCATACAACTGATGCCTGTTGGCATCGTATGAACGCCAATTATGCTCCGCCCACTACTGCGCCCAAACAGAACAGCGCTCTGGTGGCAAACTCCGAAGCTCCGTCTTGTGATTGGTTTCTTGACGCCGGCGCTTCCTCCCACATGACCAATGCCGCCGACAATCTTTCTCAACCAACGTCATACCCCGGCTCCGACGACATCTTCATCGGGGACGGAAGAAATATTCCCATTGCTCACTCGGGCACGGGCATTCTTCCTACCCCGAATCGTAAGCTTCTCTTATCAAAATTACTTCATGTTCCGAATATTTCACATAACCTTCTTTCCATTTCAAATCTCGTTAAAGATAACAACATTTCAATTACGTTTGGTCCAACGGGATTTGTTTTTAAGGATCTGATGACCAATCAACAGCTGCTACGAGGTCCGTGTAGTGGCGGTCTGTACAAGATCTCGCAGGCATCCGCCACCCAGCATCCAGAAACAGCTCTTCAGGCGTCCAAGAACTCTTCCTCAGTGTGGCACGACCGCCTGGGACATCCTCACCTTCGAACATTGCAACGGATCTCTCATAGTGATCCTACATTACGCATTTTAAATTTTTCTGAACCGTGTACTACGTGTATTCAATGTAAAAATCATAAGCTTCCGTTCGAGTCCTCTCACTCAAGAACTCACACACCTCTTGAAATGGTGCACTCAGACGTTTGGGGACCGTCTCCGGTCCCCTCCGTCTTCGGTTTTAGATTTTTTTTCTCTTCATTGACGATTTTTCCAGATATACATGGATTTTTCCTCTGCTGCATAAATCTGATGTCACTGCTACATTTAAACATTTTACTACATTCATTGAAAATCAATTAAATCATAGGATCAAAATCATTAGGAACGATGGCGGAACTGAATTCACTAACCATCAGATGCAATCCTTTCTTCTCTCTAAAGGCATCCGACATCAGGTATCCTGCCCCTACACCCCAGAACAAAATGGAGTGGCCGAACGCAAAAATAGGCATGTCGTGGAAACTCTTCGATCGCTCCTCTTTAAAGCATCTGTCCCACACCAATACTGGTCCAAGGCCAGTTCCACGGCGGCGTATTTGATTAACAGAATGCCCTCCCCGAACACTCAATACAAATCACCGCTGCAAATACTATTCAACATCCGGCCGGACTACAAGCATCTAAAGACCTTCGGGTGTGAATGCTTTCCATTACTACCACAACATACGCGCACAAAACTTCACCCAAAATCCAATTCTTTCATATTCATTGGATACTTGGACAGCCATAAAGGCTACAAATGCCTTAACAGGGAGACCAATAAAATTTTTATATCACGCCACGTTACATTCCTTGAACATTCATTTCCTTTTGCTAATTTGACTATGCTTTCTCAGGTTCCTGCCCAGGATCTACCCTCTGCCATGCTAATACCCGTATCAAAGGCGTTGGAGCAGAGAACACAGTCCACAAAATCTTCTACCATACCAAACACCACAACTCATTTCCCGCCTCAATCCAACCCATCATCCAGTCGCATTACTCCGCCAGACTCCCCAACACCGATTGCCACCTCTCCTTCACTAATACCGCCAACAAGACATCATATGGTCACCAGAACACAAACCGGCTCACTGAAGCCGTCCAAACGTATGAATCTTCTTGCTCATAGCTCTACAAGCTTCGATCAAGAACATGATCCTATAAGCTTCAAAGAGGCTACCAAACAGCTCGAATGGAGGCAAGCAATGGCCGAAGAATTCATAGCCCTCCAACAACAGGGTACCTGGCGTCTTGAACCACCTCCTCCAAAGGCTCAGATACTAGGCTGCAAATGGACCTTCCAAAAAAAATTCAACGCAGACGGCTCCGTTGCAAGATTCAAAGCTCGCTTAGTAGCTCAGGGCAACCAGCAAGAATACGGTATAGACTACGCCGAGACATTCAGTCCTGTCGCTAAAATCCCAACCATCAGAGTCTTGTTCACCGTCGCCCTCTTCCACGGCTGGCCGGTGCAGCAGTGGGATGTCTACAACGCATTTCTGCACGGACAACTCAACGACACCGTCTGCATGGCTCAGCCGCGGGGTTTCACCGATGCTAATCATCCCAACCACGTCTGTAGGCTACTCAAATCCATCTACGGCCTTCGTCAGGCACCGCGTCAATGGTACACTACGTTCACAAACTATCTTCTCAAGCTTGGGTTCGAATACAGCAAGGCAGACCCTTCTCTGCTCACTCTTCGACGGGATAAGACCCACATATTTCTGCTGGTCTACGACGATATTCTAGTTACCGGGAATGACACAAACGCCATCTCCACTGTTCTGTCCAAATTACAATCCGCATTCAACATGAAGGATCTTGGCCCCGCTCATCATTTTCTCGGCATCAAAATACAAAAACAATCAGATAAGTATTTCTTATCCCAATCTTCTTACGCCACATCCATACTAAACTTCGTCAATCTACTTCACTGCAACTCATTATCTAATCCCTCCTGCACTAAAATACCATAACAGGTACCCGATGATGCCTCTCTTTCCGATCCCACCACCTACAGAAGGATCGCGGGATCCATTCAATACCTCACTTTGACTCGACCCGACATAGCACACGCCGTCAACGTGTTATCACAACATCTACATGATCCTAATCCCCAGCACATTCACCTGCTCAAGCGTTTGCTGCGGTATATCAAAGGTTCCCTGGAGCTCGGTCTACCTATACTTCCCGGACCGCTCACTCTTTCAACCTATTCCGATGCAGACTGGGTCGGCGATCCCAATACGCGGAAATCTACTACCGGCCACTGCACCTTCCTCAGCAACACTCTAATCTCTTGGACAGTCAAAAAGCAGACCACCGTGGCGAGATCCTCCACCGAGTCAGAATACCGTGCACTAGCGGCGGCCACCGCTGACACCATCTGGCTTAAACGTCTGCTTACCGACTTCTTCATCACATACAATCAGCCGATCGACTTATTCTGTGACAACATGTCGGCCATCGCTCTCGCTCATAACCCGGTGTTCCACGCACGTACGAAGCATATCGAAATCGATCACCGGTTTATTCGCGATCACATTCAGAATCAAATAATCCGTCTTCTTCCGATCAACACCTCATATCAAATAGCAGATATCCTAACTAAGCCGCTTCCCACATCCAGATTCAAGGAGCTACGATCCAAACTGAACATTCAGGCTGAATCTTCAATTTGACAGGGGATATTAGAACAGCTAATTAGTATTCGGAACCGCTAATATAATTAAGTCCAATAAACGTTTACACGTGTACACCTATTACTCTATATATACTAGTCATTGTACCTAGGAAAGATTTGAATAATACAATACTATTTTCCAATCTCATTTCCCTCGTCTTCCTCGGCTCCGGTAAGGCTCCTCTGCCGGAGTATCCACTCTTCTGTTTCTACAGAAACCCCCACTCTAATCTCTAGCTCTCGTCATTGCTTCTTAAACCTCCACAAATGGACGATCAAGCTGACCCCCCC
>NW_021320070.1:4486566-4530659 GCF_001605985.2 Dendrobium catenatum | reverse complement strand
GAATATTGAATTAGTATGTGTCATGCCTAGGCATATGATATGAAATGTACTAAATTCTTTAGAATATGATATAACCGTATGAAGTCGACGGTCATCCTTTGTTCCTACAATTTTAATAGAGATCTAGGAATTCATATGCTTTGAATAACATCACAATTAAAAGAGAATCATTAGGAAATATATATTATTTATACTCATAAACCCAAAATGTTATCGAGTAGGATAATTGTTATCGATTAGGATAATAGAGATCTAGGAAATATTATTTATTATATTTATCTAATTTTATTTAAGTGATTGAATCTCCACAACATCAATTTTTATCGAGTAGGATAATTGTTGTAATTTTAATAGATAATAATATTATTTGAAAGGAATGCATATTACTTGATTCGTCATATATACTTGTGTATATTAATTGAGATTTTAATAATATTTTATATCAAAAAAATCTAAGTATTGTTAGAGATTGATAGAGTCATAAATTATTTTATAATTCTATAGGTTACTCCACAGCTCCCATCAATTACTTGCTTAGCTTTGTAAGCTCATTATATGATTTTTATTAATTTCCAGTATGGGAAGGGTTCAAGACCCTCAAGAGTAAGGATGATTAGTGCTTTATTTATATGTTTTGTTATATTCTTTTTGAAGTTAGAAGTTTTAGTAAAGATAGATTAATGATATTGTTAAAATCTCTTGACTGTTGTATATTATATTTTAACCGAATAAATATATAACTATTTTTATGCATATAAGTTATAGTTTCTTTTGTTGAATTTATTCAAAATAATAAATATTTAGTTTATGTGTCAATTATATACCCAACCTAAAAAATTCAAGTTCGGATCAACTCGTTTAACACAGCTCACATTTACGTTCCAATTTATGACTCATTTGAAAAATTGGGTCATGTCTAAGTCAACCTACTAACTCAATTTTGACCAAAGTTTTGGCTGCCCACTTGAGTTCTCACATTCGCACTTGCACAAACATACGCGCTTTGGGCACCCACAGCTTGACCTTGCAGGCTGGGTCCCTGCACCCATGTTCAAACTAGGCATTCACATTCATGTTGCATAGCTCATGCTCGTGCCTATCCCTCGCCCTCAAATCAGAGCTCGCCCCCTAGCCTGTGCCCTCACTTGCATGCTGCCTGCTCGTAACCCAGGTTAGCGTGTTAGGTCGGGTCAATATGATAACCCGAGGTGTTTACCTTCACACGTGCCTGAAAAATACAGCTCAAATCCCACTGAAATATTCGCTGTTCGGCACCACTCGGGTCCCATTCTGAAAATTCTATGATTCCCCCTCAATCAAGCCTCCATTATTTTTGTTAAAACAAGATCAACCATAGCCTTCGGCTCTTCTCTTCGACACGCAGAAACCCCCACTCTAATCTCTAGCTCTCGTCATTTCTTCTTAAACCTCCAGCAATGGACGATCAAGCTGACCCCATGTTTGTACTCCTAGGCCGAACGGAGCCCGACAAGTTCCCCTGTCACTTGTGCATGATTTCCTTCCATACAGTCGATCATACAGTCGACCGCTCCTGTAGCCTCTGACTCCTACCTCACAATCTCTCTATCCACGATCAAACCCAATGTCTGACCCAACTCCTACATGCACAAGAGCCGCACGACCTACTTAATCTGATCGACCCAGCCTTTGAACCCACACCCAGCAGCCGACTTTCGCTCGACTAGCTATGAAGTGTGCTCGACCACTTGCTCGATCGTCTGCGTTATGTGCTCGGTCAGCTGTTCGACTTCAATCGGGTTAGCAGGTCGATTCAGAGTCTAAATTTCTAATACGTTTGTCTAATCAAGCTGAGTTCGGGTCAGGTAAGTTGAAGGTGAGTCAGTTTCAGATTAGACCCAAATTTGCCCCTAAAATCTATTTTGACACTTCTTGAAATTACTTTCTACAATAATAATAATAAAAATTTTATACAACATTTTTATAAAATAGTAAGAACAATGTCAAATTGAAGCTTATGTTATATTTCTGATAATAACTTCACAATCATCTTTATAAAACACAACAATGATCCAAGACCTTAAATTATTGTGATATACAAAACTTATCTCAAAAAATTATAAGGTGGACTAGATCCCATATGATTTTGACACATTTTTTGCTGCAAAATAAAAGACTAATATTTGTTAAGAAATTATTTAAATTAAATATTTCTTTTTTGGTGGAGCTAAATTTGATAAAATTAAAATTATTAAGTTCAACATTGGCTTATTTGAGACATTGAAAAAAAATTAAATTTTTTTTATTTAAGACAGATCACCGTTCGTAACACATGGAATTTCGTACAAATAACAGTGGACTGCGGTCCATCACTCCGCACGTTAGCTGAGAGAGTCGCTCCTGTAATCCTATCCCTCTTTGCACAAATGTAAATGTACACTTGTCAAAAAGAACGATCAAGTCCAATGCGAACGCTTCTGCTGTCTGCTGTTCTATGCCAATACGAACGATCCCACAAAGTGGCGCGAAAAGAATACATAAAGGCATAACGCCGGAAGCATCGAATAAAGTTAGAATCAATTCCTAACCCCTCAAATAATTACTCGATACGAACCTCTGAATGACGACCATCGGCAGCTGGGGAAGAGCGGGAGCCATCGGCGGATAGTGGAAAAGTTGGGGGCGATGGGGAATTATAAATGCTGCTTCTGCTTCACGCGGCGGTTTACATCGAGCTCGGCGGAGCCACCGGCCGACGTGAAGAATACGTTCGCGGTTTACGCAGAGGATGGTGTGGCGATGTCGCCGGAGCAGCTCCGGCGGTTCCTAGCCGACAGGCAGGGTGAGTTGGCTACGGCCGCAGACGCGGCGGACCGGATCATAGAGAGGATTAGGGAAATGCGGCATCGGCATCATCCGATGAAATTCTCTAGGCCGCAACTCTCGGTTGATGAATTTTTCCATTATTTGTTCTCCGGCGAGCTTAATCCTGCCATCCGATCTCAGGTTGGTTCTTTCCTTGGATGTGATTTGGATGTATTGTTTTGGTTGGTTTTGCTTGAATTGTTTGAGATTGGGAGTTGGGCGTTGGATTTCGGCGTTTGCTCGGGGATGCTGAAGATGATAATTGGGGTGGTCTTGGAATGCGAAAATTTTTTAGGCTTGGTTGGATGATGCATCTGTTGAACTGTTGAGAAATTTTTTTTCCTTGGCAATCTGGATAAAGAAGGATTTTTGTTTTGTTTTGTTTGGATAAAGTGTTTTGTATTCATCATCAGTGGGTCAGGTTTTGACCCAAAATGACCGTTATATTTGTTTAAAAATTTAGACCCGATTGCCATATGTCATGTTTATAACTTATAAAAATTGCTATATTTTTTAACACTAAAAAAAAAAAAAAGTGATCGGAGAAAACTGAAAAAAAAGTACGAATTCATTTATTGTTGTTAGAAAATTCTAAAAAAAATGATATTATTATTCTATTTTTGTCGTGAGTGTTAACAGCAAAAATATAAAATAATGTTATAATTAATTTGACATATATATGCTCATAGTATTAAAGATGGATAAGCTACCATGGAGAAGAGTAAATTTTATTATTTGTTCTTTTTTTTATTGATGATAATTTGGCATATATATGTTTTATGTGGAATCTGATTGTATCGATCAATTGGATTGTACTACTATTTCGGACCTCAATTCAGTATGTTGGGCTCACTGGGGTATTGTAGGGAGTTCTGCGCATACTTGGGTTTGGGTGCTTTGCACATGATTTTTTTTTTCATTGCAGCGCCCCGATGCTGTGTATCCGAGCACCCCGACACTGCATAGTTTGGTGAAAAAGATAGATTCATCGGCACGACAATGCTGCAAGGGGGGGCTGTGGTGCTCTAGACACTAGCGCTGCGGAACTTTCATATAGACATGAGAATTAAGAGCTGCAGAGCTCCAACTTGGCACCGCTGCTCTACAAGGCTTAGATAGCAATTTTTTTTTTTCGTTTTTCATTAAAAGTTGCGTCACTTGGTGGTTGTTGTGTATCTCTTTGTTTGTTCTTGTGTAAGAACGGTGCTAAAGAGAAGAGAGACAAGAAGAGAGTGGGAAAGAAGAAATAGCTATACTATTCATCCCAATTTTCACAGTGGATTTCTTGGTATGGTGTGGTTCAATTTTTTCATGTTAAATCTTGGTGTTCTTTTCTTTCCGTTGCAATTTTCTATTTCTTGTTTGTTTCGTTGCGAATTTTACTTCTCCCTAATAGGTAGTTCCTTTTTCTCTGTTTACGTTTGTTTTCGGATAAAATCAAAATCTTCAAGGACAATTTTCTTAGCATTTTAAACTCACAAGAAAGATTTAATTTCTGTCTAATTTGATAATTCTTTGTTTTCTCCAAATTTTAACTCTTTAATTATGAGATCTTCTATCTTAAGCTGGACTCTTTTAGCACCATACAGGTTTAACTTCTGTTAAGAGTTTCTTACCAAAGTGTGTATAGTGTAGTCTTCCTTTATGCTTCCTGCTGAAAGTTCCTTAAACCTGATAATAAAGAAAATTACAATGGCCTTGCTACGGACAGCAGATCCAAATTTTAAAATGATTATTACTCAGTGACTTGCAAACAATATGTTGAGAAATGATACGCTAACAAATATTTCCAGGAATTATAATCAATAAGATGCTAATAGTCTATCTACCAAAATGCAGATTCTCAGTATTGTAAGATGGTGTTAGCTTGTCTACTTAGGTCATTACTATGTATATATGTGTTCTAAGCCTCGATTATCATAATATTTAAGTTTTGTTCTGTGCTGGCTAAAATTGTCATCACCTGAAACTAGTTTTTGTGTTTGTCAATACTTCAGGTTCACCAAGATATGACGGCACCCTTATCCCATTATTTCATATATACTAGTCATAATTCATACTTGAAAGGGAACCAACTCAGTAGCGACTCCAGTGATGTTCCTATAATCAAAGCATTGCAGCGAGGTGTTAGGGTAATTGAACTGGATATGTGGCCAAATTCCAAAAAGGATGATATTGATATTGTCCATGGAAGGTACGTAATGAGATTATATTCCTTTATTGGTTTATTCAGTGTTTGATATTCCATTCTTTCTTATAAATACCTTGTTGTCTTTTTTAGATACTAGCATTAAAATGATTACTGTTGATCGAAGGAAAGTTTGGTAGTTATTTGAAATCTTGGTATCCAACTGCAAGAAAGCTATATTTACACCATTGAAGAGCAGTTATTTAACAAAAATTTTTATTTGGTGTGAGCCTGAAATTAGGGACGATATTTTTTCATGAAAAGTTATATACAAATTTGAAAGGAATAGAAAATTATATGATAGAAAGTTTTAGAAATGGAGTCATGATAAGCACTCATTTGGTTGCATGTAGACTAAAGCTTCGTTTGGTTATCCGATGTTTTTTGTAAAAGGTAATTTAAAAACTTTATTTGAGATAATGGAGATTTCTAATGGAGAAGCCTATACTAAAAAGCTTCTAAAAACAGGATAAAAATGAAGATTCGTAAAAAGTAGTTTACAAAAGTGTCACATACAAACAACAACCTAAAAATAACTTTGTCATTTCGAAACAGAAAAGACAAAATTAAGCCGTCTCAAACGAGGCCTAAAACATGTTTTACAAAATAATCAACTTTGTTAGATTATATTCTTTGCTTGGCTATAAGCAGAATCGACATAGATTTTAAACCATACTATCTGGTTGAATTTTGGTGATAATGAACTAAAATTCTCAATGAACCAAGAAGTATTTAAAAAACTAGAATTCAAAGCACAACCATCCATATAAAGACTTTCAAATTCATTATGTAAAACTAAAACCAACCTAACTAACAAAAAAGTTTTAACATGTTATGTCGGTTATGATGTTAAAGCAAACTCCATTCCCACCATTAAAACCGATGTATGATACTAAATGCAAATCACTTTGTTATTTATTAAATATCATAACAAAATAGGATATAATAATGTTTTTATTTGCTCCATCCTATTTATAAAACAAGACATCTGGATTTTGTGAGCGTGCAGGGTATTCTTCTCTCTTTAGTTGGTTTTTAGTTAAAGAATAATTTTGTAGCTAATGTTCTGTTGTCAATATAGGTCGAATTTTATCAGGCATTAGTACAACGCGTTCTTAAAAGTTAATTTTATGCCACTAGAATTACTTATTTTAATCAACAATCACATGTGCATTAGAGAAGGGATGTCCAAAATATGATTTTACATCATCAGGTGTTTCTTTGTGTAAATAAATTGGGCAAGGTTTTACATTATGTTAGGCATTTTATGCATGCATTGATGGTTTAAGGCACACCAAAAGAGGGGTTGAATTGGTTGTGGAACTCAAATATAGTTTATAATAAATTAGTAATCAAATCAATATGAAAGATAACTTAATATAATTTATATAAATAATAAATACTAAATTAATAATTAGAAAATAAATCCAACTGAATAATAAAATTTTTATATAAACATAAAATAATATAAAAATATAATTTAAGTCAATTTCAATTATGTATTAAGTATCCCTTAAATGGAGGAATGCATTGGGCTTGTTGTGTGATAGAAAAGTACCCCTCAAACTTATGGGAAAATTCTATAAGATGGTGGTGAGACTTGCAATGCTTTATGGCGTAAAATGTTGGCCATTAAAAGAGAATCATAAAATTATCTTTAAGTGTTGAAGAGATAAGGATTGAGATAATGGTTTGATGTTGTTGTTGTTGTTAACGTTGCGGAGATGAGGATGCTTAGGTGGATGAGTGACTTTATATTTGGATATAAATGGGAAACAAGTATATACATGAAAAGGTTTGGAGTAGCACCAGTGGCAAATAAGAAAGAGTTGCCTTAGATGATTTGGTCACATAAAACGTCGGCCTTATGACCCGCTTAGGAGATTAGATATATTAGATCTAGCATATGCTAATAAAGGTAGAGTTAGACCTTTAAAGACTTGATTAGAAAGTATATAAATGACTTTTATTAGATTTAAATGAATATTTGACTCTTTATAGAACACAATGAAGAAAAAAGGGCCATGTAGTCTACCCCATGTAGTAGGATAATAGTAGGATAATAGCTTATATTGTTCTTGTTATTGTTTTTTGTATTTATTATCCCTTAAATGTTATAGTATAAACATAAACTAAATTATATTAGGGGTGTCAAAATCAGGTCACAGGTTGGGTTGAACCTGGAATTGACCCGGCAATATTCGGGTCAACCCGAACCCGACCAATTTTTGTAAATGGGTCAATTTTTCAGACCCGAACTTGACTTGTTTTGGGTCAACCTGACCAGACTCGTAAGATTGTCGTCAGGTTTCTGTTTGCGCGCTTATTCGCTTATGGCGCGGCAGCGGCGCGACTGGTGGCAATAGGTGACCTGCGGCAGGCGACTCTGGCATGCAGGAAAGGACTCGGGCAGATGCGGCAGGCGACACGGGCAGGCAACTCGCACAGATGCGGTAGGCTATGCGGGCAAGTGACTCGGGCAATCGTGCAGGTGACTCGGGCAACACAGACGGACCGCCTATTCCGGGTCATTTCCGGGTTTCCGGATCAACTCGAACCCGATCCAATTTTTGAAATGGGTCGATTTGTGAACTCGAACCTAACCCGTTTCAAAAACGGGTTGATCCTAACCCATAACTATCAGGTTGAGTTCAAGTTGGGTTTTCGGGTTGTGTCAAATATTGACACCCCTAAATTATATGATGAAATACTTAAAACATGCACTATATTATTTCATGGACTTTTTCACTTTGCCTGCTTGAAATATCTAGATTCATCATTTAAAATTCAACCTCAAACTGCAAAGGCTCCAAGTGCCTAGTAGAATAAGTCATTATCGTGTAACTAATATTTGTTGTTAAAGCTATAGAAACAATTGGCAAAACATTAGATGACATCTCATTAAGGTTTGTTGTCACTAAATCACACTAATGAATGATGCATAGGTCACAAAAGTAGGATTAACAATCTACTTCTATTTGATGATGACAAATTAATTATGATTTGAAGGGATAAAAATACTAACAATTCGTAAAATTAAATTCCTCATTAGATGCATAAAGGAAATGCAAAATCTACCACCTTAATATATGTATCTAAGCAACATCATTTATGATAAACACCAACATATTATTACTTCCACTTTCATATCAACGAAAAGGGCTTTTTATAAAATATAAGTTGGTGTAACCAGTAATAATATTCTCCTATTAAATATAATATTTTTTAACAAAAATTGTTTATAAAAGACTAATTAAGCAAATAATTGAATAATTCGTATGATACAAGATCCAAACTTTATCTCCAACTTTAAAAATTAAATACCATGCTATAATATTAATTATTAATGATTGTATTTTAAAATTAAAGTGTTAAATTTAAAAAAATTAAATAATCTATAATCGCTTCATGATATAATTTGTAAAAGATTTTTTTAACTATAGTAGAAATTGGATGCGACAAACTAATCAATTGTTAGATAGTCATTTTAAATTCACTGAAATAGTTGATTATTTATCATGATATTAAATGAACTGTTCATCTATACAATGAAACATGATATAAGACAGAATTTGTTTTAGCATGAGTTTTAATAGATCAACATAAAATATATAAATCTTATTAAAACAAAGCACAATTATAAAACATGAATTACATGATATTTACATAATAAATTACCAGTCATGCTTTAGAAAAAAAAATTATGCATTTCTATAATAGAGGATTAAATGCATAATATAGGTTTTTTTTGGCATGCATAGAATTAAACTAATATTATGACCAAAATATAAAACATGGAAATACTTCGAATTACTCCAAACCAATATCTTGCCTTCATTTATCAACCATAAAGACAAAACAACTTATTTGATTTTGGTAGCTAAGCATAGTTGGGTCTACTAATATTAGTATTTAATTTATAAAAGTATTTAACAAATAATTGAATATCACCACACAGAGATTGGCATATATGAGTTATATGGGCTCATAAAATTAACATGCATTGAAATCTTTCTTATTTATAAAATTAACACTCAAGTGTTTGACAGGAACTAGCAAATTTAAAGATTTGTATGTGATATGATAAAATCATTAAAAATTTAACATTATTGAGAATGAAAATTGGTAGCATTATTGAGAATGAAAATTGGAATTTTTGTTCTGCTTTTCAATATTTGAGTGATGTGTAAATATCATTCTTTAGGTGGTATGGTACAAATATAATTTTTTTGTTTTAGGAAGTTTCTAAATGGAATGAGTGGCTTATATTTACCTAGAGTGAGGAAAAGAATAATGAAACATGAAAAGAAATAATACAAATAAGATTGTGCATATTCTGTAATGCCACCATGACAGATTCCTCTACAACAAACACACGCTTTTCTTCTTGTGACTTAGGCTTCGTTTGGGACGACTTTTTTATTGCTTCTTAAAGTAGCTTTCTAGTACAAATATTTTAGTTTTTGTATTAGAAAAATGCTTTAAGAAGCAGTAAAAAAGCCGTCCCAAACGAAACCTTAATTGAATGTTTCCTTCCCGTGCTTCTTCAAATATTTATTAAAATAAAAATTGTCAAATATCCTCTTAAAATCTTGAAAAACATTTCTTTTAATCTAGTTGCTTGCTTCATTTTCTTTTGTAACTCTTCTACCTTTTAGCTTATTTAAATCCCTTAAAATTTTATTGTTAATATTTGATTGACACTGTTTGATTGATAGGTCACTATATTATTAGCTGTTATTAGATCACTATATGAGTAGCTGTTATTAGTTAGACTTTCATACTTCTATTGAACCATCTCTTATTTTATGCTGCTTTACTCTACCTGAAGGACACTGACTTCTCCAGTACCACTCATCAAATGTTTGAGATCTATCAAAGAGCATGCATTCACGGCTTCTCCATACCCAGTTGTAATAACTCTAGAGGACCATTTGACTTCAGATCTGCAAGCTAAAGTGGCCGAGGTGGCACTAGTAAAAAAATGGAAATTTCTTTGCTTCCTCTCAATGTTCTAGTTTAATTTTTCACATGCATTCTAATCAGATGGTCACTCAAACATTTGGAGATATGCTTTATTATCCTAAAAGTGAATCCATGGAGGAACTCCCTTCTCCAGAAGCTCTAACAAGAAGAATCATTCTGTCAACGAAACCTCCAAAAGAGTACCTTGAAGCTAAGAGTCAAAAGGTCAAGGAGACTGGATCTCAGAAAAGAAAGGAAACAGTTGAGGAAGATTCATGGGGAAAGGAGGTCACTGATTTTACAGACGAACTCCATTATGATAACAAGGTGAAATACTACAATGAGTTAAAACTTTTGCAGTGTTCTTTAGTTCTTTAGCTTATTTCTCTAAGATAAATATTTGTGTGCTGCTGCAGGATGAGCAGGACCAAGATGATGAAGATGGCGATGATGATGGTGGTGCTGATGATGATGATAGCAAATTTGGGCAGAGTGCAGCCCCGGAATACAAAAAACTAATTACCCTAAGGGCTGGCAAACCAAAGGGTCGTTTAGTCCATGCACTTAGGGGGGACCCTGATAAAGTTAGACGCCTTAGTTTGAGCGAGCAACAGCTTGAAAAGTTGGCAGCATCCCATGGAACTGAAATAGTTAGGTGATTCTCCTTCATAAAATTCATTCTCTTCAACTTAGCATGTAGTTAGTGTTATGTGTGAAATCTGATTATGTTGATCAATCGGGTTGTTATGTTACATTGGGCCTCAAGTTTGTCATGCTTGCTGGGGGTATGGGAGGTTTACCTCCTGCTTAGTTCGGGTGCTTTGCACTAGGATTTTTTTTCGTAAGTCCTGGATGAGAAAAGTGGAGGATTTCGTTAGGTTGTCAACAACCAGCGTAAAACTTGTCGAATAATCATAACATGAATCATTTAAAAAATTATGTTAATGCTAGGGCGTCCCCTGTAAGCGACGGGTTGCATGACCTAAATACAGCTAAAAGTGTGCAAGGGCCACTGCACCGGTGCTCGGGTGTAGTGTTAAAATAGGCAAGGTTCTTACATCAAGGACGAATGTGAGAAAATAAGCTAGTCCATGAAACTAAAATTAGATTAAGAACTTGGAATATATGCTCCCTTACAAGTAAATTAATGGAATTAATAGATATTATGATTCATATGAAGATAAATATTCTGTGCATTCAGGAAACTAAATGGATTTGAGAGAAGGCTAGAGAAATTGATAGTTTAGGATATAAACTTTGATATTTGGGTAGGAGTCATACTAGAAAGGGTGTATGTGTGATTATATATAAGAGTTTGAAAGATAAAAACAAAAAAAGGACAAGAAATAATTTTTATTGGAGGAGATTAAAATGGACATGTTGGTAGAGAGGTAGATAATTTTAAAAACATCATGGTGACCATATATATATATATATTAGCTTATGATTTTTTAATAGCTAATACCTTATTTAAAAAAAGAGATGAGCATCTTATCACGTATAAAAATGGATATAGTAAAACACGGATTAATTATTTTCTTATAAGACAATTAGATCGTTTAGATTGCAAAGATTATAAAGTTATTCTGAGTGAAAATTTATGTATCCAACATCGATTATTAGTTTTGGACTTTAAGATAATGGAGAAAAAAAAGTAAAAAAGATTTTTTAGAATTAGATGGGGGCATTTAAAAAATATTAATAGATATATTTTTTAGAGTAAGATTTTAAATTTTAAGATTTTGCCTGTGCATGAGGTTGCTAATGTTATGTGAAAAAAAGTAGCTAGTAATATTAAGAATATTATAAAAGATATGCTTAGAGTTTCAAGAGAAAAGCTCCTAATAGTAAAAATAGTTGGTGGTGGAATCCAAATGTATAAAAAAAGATAAAAAATAAGAAGATTTGTTATAAAAATTGATTTAGATGTAAAAATTATGATAATTGAGAAAGCTATAAAGAAGCTTGTAAGGAATCTAAGGGCATCTCCAACCGAAAAACTCATTTTTCACTCCAAAATGCAGTAACTTGACTCCAATCGAACTTCATTTTCTAACATACAAAAAAGGAATATTCCTAGCATATTCTTTTTCTTATTTTATTTTAAATTTTTTTAATCATATATTTTTATTTATCAATTTTAAACCTATTAAAATTTTAAAAATTATGTTTGTTTTCTCGATATAAAAAATTTGGGATATTAATATGTTCTAAATAAGCAAATATATATTTGATATAATTAAAATTACATTAGAAGACATAAATGAAAAAAAAAATACAATAGCAACTAAACATTAGAATTAGTATATTGATCCCACAAATGCTCAATTAATGCATTTCGTAGTGCGAAGTGGGCATCTTTACTCCTGATTTGTTTATGACGAGCGATAAATTCTTGAAACTGAGTATTTTCATCCACCACTAATTCGACATCTGGGGATGGCGCTTCTCTCGCAACTTGAATATGTCCAGTGAGACTGCGTTCATCTTCGATTATCATGTTATGCAAAATTATACATGTAGTTATTATATCATGCAACACATCTTTGCTCCAAAAACGAACTGGTCCAGCCACAATTGCAAAACGAGATTGGAGAGCTCCAAAAGCACGTTCCACGTCTTTTCTACATGCTTCCTGTTTCATTGCAAAATATTGTTTCTTTGGAGTACGTGGTTCCCGAATAGTTTGCACAATGGTGGCCCATTTCGGATATATATTATCAGCCAAATAATAACCCATGTTATATTCTTTTCCTTGAATGATGTAACGGCAAGGAGGAGCTATGCCTTGAGTAAGATTAGAGAATAGGTGAGAAGATTCTAATACATTTATATCACGACAGCGCATGGGTGGAGTTTATCCGGAGAGTATGTGGTGAGACCTGCAATGCTTTATGGTGCCAAATGTTGGCCATTAAAAGAGAATCATAATATTAAGTTAAGTGTTGCAGAGATGAGGATGCTTAGGTGGATGAGTGGCTTTACCCTTAGAGATATGATACGAAATGAGCATATAAGTGAAAATGTTGGATTAGCTCCAGTGGAAGATAAGATTAGAGAGAATCGCCTTAGATGGTTTGGTCACATTAAATGGAGGCCTTCTGATGACCTGGTTAGGAAAGTTTAAGTATTAGATTTGACTTATGTTAAGAAAGGTAGAGGTAGATCTAAAAAGACTTGGTTAGAAAATATTAGAAATAATTTTTTTTTATTAAATTTAAATGAGAATTTGATTTTTAACATGACACAATCGCAAAAAAGGATTCATGTAGTCGACCCCACGTAGTGGGACAAAGGCTTGATGTTGTTGTTGTACAAAGCCTTTGTGCAATGTACTTGGTTCCCCTACATTGTGTTTTTGAGCACCCCAACGTTGATCGACTTAGAGCAAGCCACATTGCTTTGGATTCGGTGCAGCAATGCTACAAGTTCGTCCCCAGCATAAATGAATTTGCTCTGGATTCTCCTCGGTGCAATGTACTTGGATTCAGTGCAGCATTGCGAGTTTGAGCACTGTAGCTTCATCATACAGAGACTTGAGCACCACAATGCCCCAAACTGGTGTCGCAGCGCTGCGAGATGGACTGGACAATTTTCTTTCTCATTTTTCTAAAGGGCTGCGTCCCTTGGTGGTTATTTTCTTGGCTTTCTCTTGTATTTTTATAGAGTTAGACAAGGAGAATTGTGCATTGAGAAGAGAAGCAAGGATAGGGTGAGAGAGAAGAGAGATTTGTACTTATTTCTCCCAATTTTTATAGTGGATTTCTTGGTGTGGTGTGACTCCGTGGTTTTTTTTTCTATTTTGAATTTTTCTGCATTAAATCTTAATGTCTTTTATTTTTCGTTGCTTTTACTTTCTTGCTTGTTTCATCATTGTGGTGTTTACTCATCTCCAACAACTGGTATCAGAGCGAGGTTGTTCAGTTCTAGTGGGAGTAATGGCGGATGAAGCAAGGTATAAGGTTAAGAAGTTCAACGGTTCATACTTCGTATTCTGGAGGATGAAAATTGAAGATTTATTGTATCAAAAGTTGTATTTACTGCTGGAAGAAATCACTAAGAAGACATTCTATAATGAGGAGTGGGAGGTTCTTGAATGGACTGCACTAGGTTTGATACGACTTTCACTTTTCTCATATGTTACATTCAACATTGTAAATGAGAAGACTACAGTCAATCTTATGGTTGCACAAACTAAGATGTATGGGAAGTTATCGTCCTCAAATAACCTAAAGATTGTGACTAGTTAATTGTGTTTTGTTGGCATCAATTTTGATGATGAGGTGAGGGCATTGTTGTTGTTATTATTACTATGAGTAACACTTCCAGAAGTTCAAAGCTAAACTTTGAGGACATTGTGGAGTTAGGGCTTAATAAAGATGTTCACAGGTGGGCGAATGGTGAATCTTCAAATTTTGTTCTAAGTGTTGAAGCAAGAGGAAGGGTTTTAGAGAGAAATTCAAATAGAGAGAGATCTAAACCCAAGAGAGGAAAGTCTACTTCATGTAAAGGAAAAGTTGTGTGCTAGAGCTGTGGAAAGAAGCACTTGAAGGATTATACAGTTCCAAAGAAGGGCAGTGGTGGAGGTCCAGACAAGAGTCATTCTGCAAATGTATCTGTAGAAGAGTATCAGTCAGATTATTTGATTTTATCTCCGAACAATTATGAATCTTGCGTTATAGATTCAAGTGCTTCTTTTCATACAAGTACAAACAAGGAGGCATTCAAGAACTATACTCAAGGGGATTTGGATAAAGTGTATCTTGGGGACAACAAGCCCTGCAACATTGTTGGACAGGGAGATGTTGATATCAGAATGTCGGATGGGTTAATTTGGAGACTCAAGAATGTTAGGCACGTTCCTTTTCTAAAGAGGAGTTTAATTTTTTTTAGTCAGCTTGCAAACTCAGGTTGTAGGAGATACATGGAAGGTGATAAAAATGGCTATGGTTATAACTCGTGGCAGTATTGAAGGCACTTTGTATGTTATCAATAGATAAATGGATTCTATTAGAATAACAAATTTAGATGTTGATGGAGAACTTTGGCATAAAAGATTTGGTTATATGAGTAAGGAAGATATGCATTCATTTCTTACTATAGGAAAACTTCATGGTTTAAAATTTATAAATTTAGATTTTTGTGAAGACTGTATATATGACAAGCAACATAAGGTGAGTTTTTCAAATACTGGTTCAAAGGTCAAGTCAAAGAAGTTAAAGTTAGTGCATACTGATGTATGGGGTCCTGCTCCAGTTACTTCTATAGGAAGATATTTATATTTTGTTACATTTATTGATGATCAC
The DNA here is from genome assembly GCF_001605985.2 of Dendrobium catenatum. Taxonomy (NCBI): domain Eukaryota; kingdom Viridiplantae; phylum Streptophyta; class Magnoliopsida; order Asparagales; family Orchidaceae; genus Dendrobium; species Dendrobium catenatum. The sequence continues at coordinate 4,515,356 of NW_021320070.1, read as the reverse complement.
AATAGGAAAATATAGGTGTACTTCTTAAAACATAAGTCAAATGTGTTTGATGCTTTTAAGAAGTGGAAGGACAAAGGCCATGGTTGAGCTTGAGACAAATTTGTAGCTCAAGTGTCTCAGATTATATAATGGTGGTAAGTATTGTGATTAAAAGTTCAAGGAATATTGTGTTTTGAATGGGATCATACATTAGTTCATTGTTCCAAGAACACTATAGTAGAATGGTGTTGCGAGCGCATGAATAGAATTATTATTAAGCATGTCGAGAGCATGATGTTACATTCTGGTTTATCTAAGTAGTTCTAGGCAGAGGCAGTGAATACTGCAGTTTATCTAATAAATTATGGTCCTCCAGTTCTTCTGGATGAGGGGTTACCTGAGCAAGACTGGAATGAAAATGAGGTTAGTATATCCCACCTCAAAGTTTTTGGTTATTCATTTTATGTTCATGTTGATGCAGGATCTAAGAGTAATCTTGATCCAAAATCTATTAAATGTACATTTATTGTATATGGCTAAGATGAATTTGATTATAAATTCTGGGATTATCAAAATCTGAAATTCATCAAAAGCAGGGATATTAAATTTAATGAAAGTGAAATGTATAAGGATAAAAATGATACTATTGAAGATTCTTCCAAATATGTTGAGATAAAGGATGATGATGATCAAGAAGGCAAAGTTGATGAAGTACAGAGAGTACCTCAGACATTTACTACTGAAATTAGGAGATCTAGTAGAATCTCAAGGCTAGCACAAAGGTATTCTCCTTGTAGTATCTATTGTTGATAGGTAGTGGTGAACCAGAGTGCTATGATGATTCAAAGAAGTGGGAGCAAACCATAGATGATAAGATGCGTTCACTTGAGTTGAATTAGACTTGCGGGTTGACAAAACTATCAGATAGCAAAAAAGCACTGTAGAAAAAGTGTGTTTACAAGCTGAAAGAAGAATCTGATGGCAGCAAGCGCTACAAAGCTAGGTTTGTAGTTAAAAGTTTTCAACAGAAGGAAGGAGTTGTTTCATTGAAATTTTTTCTCCAATGGTGAAGATGACTACAATTAGAGTTGTACTAAGCATAATTATAATTGAAGATTTACATGTAGAGCAGATGAATAGAAGGAGAACATTTCTTCATGTTGACCTTGATGAAGAGTTATATAAGATGAAATCTCAAGGATATGAAGTCATAGTTAAAGAAGATCTATTGTGTATGCTCAGGAGTAGCTTATATGGGCTGAAGCAGGCACCAAGACAGCAATATAAAAGATTTGACAGGTTTATGTAAGATAATGGGAACAAAAAGTGCCAGGTTGATCACTATTGTTGTTTCAAATATTTTGATAATTGTTATATTATTCTGCTTTTGTATATGGATGACATTTTGGTTGTAGGGTCAGATATGGAGAAGATAAAATATATGAAGGGATAGTTATTAAAGGAGTTCAAAATGAAAGATCTAGGTCCAACAAAGAAAATTCTCGGTATAAGAATTAGTGGAGATAGAATGCAGGTATACTAAAGTTATCTCAGGCCGCGTTTGTTGAAAATGTACTTCATAGATTCAACATGAGTGAGGCAGAGCTAGTTTGCACTCCCTTGGGTAGTAATTTTTAGTTATCCAAGGAATAATCGCCTAAATCTGAAGCAGAGGAACAACATATGAAGAAGACTCTGTATGCTTCAACAATTGGAAGTTTGATGTAACTATGATCTGCACAAGATTTAATATAACATATGCAATGTGAGTAGTTATGATGCACCAACATTTTTTCTCAAAGAGGTGTGCAGTGTCTGACACAATGCGCGTCTGATACGTGTCGGACACACCGAAAATATGTATAATTAAAAAAGTATCATATACAAATTAGACACGTGTTTTAAATATTTTATGAATTTTTTTTTAATATAATTTCTTATATTTAAATTTTTTATTTATTTAAAATATAAAAACTAAATTTCTTATTTAATATCCACAACACCAAATCAATCGCCTGCACTCAATACACCATTCATCGAATATTCTCATTTTCATTTCTCTTTGGTGGGTCGTAACTTTGGTTTCACAATAATGCCTGATAACATCTCAACATTGAAGTCTAACATTATTACAACATCGATATTTTAAAAATATCTCAAGATCAAAGTCTAACATTGTCTTGACATTAATGCTAGACACTAATAATTTCCACACCAACAACTTGAAAACTCATCTTTGTCTGATATCATCTTATCACGACGACCAATGCCGTCTCAACATTTACGACATATGCTGCCCTCTTGACATCGATGCCTGATACTTACTCCGTAACATCGATGCTCGACTCTCGACCATATTGTCATCTCCTCTCTCGATGCTTGATACACAATACTGATGTCCGACTCTCGACATCCTAATATTAATCATTTTAAGCATAAATTCTAGTTAAATGACTTATTATTTCTAATTTTTTTAATATTATACTTATTTAATTTTTATACACTATTTTTAAAATATAAAAATTATAATATCATGTCCAACTCGTGTATGTGCCCTATATTTTCAGTAATTGACATGTCCTATATCCGTGCTACGTCGTATTTATGTTGCCGTGTCTGTGTCTGTGCATCATAGGGGAGCGGTCAGTAGATTTATGAGTAACCCATGCAAACTGCATTGGGAGGCAGTTAAGTGGATTCTCAGGTACTTGAGAGGATCAGTTGACAAAGCTCTTTGCTTTGGTGGTGCAGGGATTGGTCTACAGGGTTATATAAATTATGATCTTGCTGGAGATCTTGATGCTAGCAAAAGCACAATAGGTTATATCTTCACTTTGGAAAAGACTGCAGTCAGTTGGGTTTCCGAGTTATAGAAGATTATTGCACTCTCAACCATAGAAGCGGAGTACATTGCTATCACTAAGGCTAGCAAGGAGATGATTTGATTGTAAAGTTTCTTGAGAGAACTTGGCAAGGGGCAAAGGAATGGGGAATTGCATAGTCATAGTGCAGCATGAGTGCTAGCCAAGAATGCTGCATTCCATGCCCGAACGAAGCACATCCAGTTTCAGTATCATTTCATGAAGTTGCTTCTGGAAGATGGTCAGTTATCTTTAGAGAAGATACACACTACCGACAATCCTATAGATATGCTGACGAAGACGGTGATAGTTGATAAACTAAAGTTATGTGTAGCTTCTGTTGGTCTTCATGGAGGATGAGAACAGGTCAAGCCACACTGCAGGTACTATGATTGATGGTGCAGATCGGAAGAATGATTTATTTTAATCAGTTTCCAAGTGGGAGATTGTTATGTGTGGAATCTGATTGTGTTGATCAATCGGGTTGTTCTGTTGCCTCAGACCTCAAGTTTGTCGTGCTTGTTGGGGGGTTTATCCCCTGCTTGCACAAAGCCCCGGCGTTGTGTACTCGAGTGCCCCGATGTTGTATTCCCGAGCGCCCCAGCTCTGATAAACATAGAGAAAAGGCCACAACGCTTTGGATTCGGGGCAGCAGCGCTACGAGTTCGGCGCTGCAACGCTGTGAGTTTGAGCGCCACAGGTCATCAGAGACTTAAACATTGTAGCGCCCCAAATTGGACAGGACTGTTTTCTTACTTGTTTTTCGAAGGGTTGCATCCCTTGGGGGTTATTTACTTGGTTTTCTCTTATATTTTTGTAGCGTTAGAGAAGGAAGACTGTGCATGTGAGAAGAGAAGCAAGGAGAGAGTGAGAGAAAAGATAGATCTGTACTTATTTCTCCCAATTTTCATAATGAATTTCTTGGTGTGATCATGTAGCTCAGTGATTTTTTTTTCCTATGCTGTATTTTTTCATATTAAATCCTAATGCCCTTTACTTTATGCTGCTTTTACTTTCTCGCTTGTTTTGTCATTGTGGTATTTATTGCTCATCCCCAACAGTTAGGAGTAAGGTTAGGCATCCAATTCACAGCTAGCAGGTTAAAGTGCTAGGCCTATTTTTTAGCATGTAATTGCACTAGATTTTGTGGAAACTTATAAAAGGCTAATCACGTCAAAATTTTCAGGTTCACTCAGAAGAATATGCTCAGGATATATCCTAAAGGTACACGTGTCACTTCCTCTAACTACAATCCAATGCTTGGATGGATGCATGGTGCTCAAATGGTTGCCCTTAATATGCAGGTAAGCTATCATGTTCAGTCTACAGACTGACAATTTCCCTGGTGTTGTTTCTCTTTGTTAATCACGCTTTCGCAATGTGTTATACCTTAATAATCTTGGATATTTCCGACTTTATAAAAATTTGAGAAGCAAAGAGTGTTTGATAATGCTATTCCTACATTTTTTGAGTTGTCAGTAAGATGAATGACACCACTTTCTAGCACTAAATGTAAAATGCTATTTTGAACTCCCACTTGGGGATATGAAGGTTTAACATTAGATATAGAGATTATTACTGATGATGGAAACATCTTAGAACTTTTTCTGATATCACAAAAATCTAGGAAAGAGAAAGTACTCGTGACTGTAGGGCTTTTGATTCATTTATTAACTACCCTGCATATAAGTACCCTAAACCCTAATTTTTGTAGTTTTTGTTTTCTTTTAGTACTTCACTTCATTGAACCCAAGCATTGGAATGGCCAAAGTTGCAATAAATCGATTGCTTGCAAGGCAACTGAACCAACATAGGAATGATTGGAAAGGCAAATGATGCAATGTCTTTTTCATTGACTTTATTATGTTCCGGATTTCAATTAAGAAATCACGATTTTCATTGTGGTTGATGCATGGATTTTCCGGATTTCAGCTAAGTTTGTTTTTTTGGGTTCTCTTCAGGGATATGGAAGGTCATTGTGGTTGATGCAAGGATTTTACAGAGCAAATGGGGGTTGTGGATATGTAAAAAAGCCTGGTTTCTTGATGAAAGGTGAACCATATGGTGAAGTATTTGATCCAAAAAGAATCTTACCTGTGAAGAAAATCTTAAAAGTAAAGCATTTCTACAAAAAAAACTTTTTGAGCTTTGTTTTGACTTTGGGGCCTCATTACCAAATCTAATTTCTCATTCTTTGCAACAGGTAAAAGTATACTTAGGTGATGGATGGCTCAAGGACTTTAAAGGGACCTACTTCGACAATTATTCCCCGCCTGACTTCTATGCAAGGGTAGGAAGCTGATTTCTAATATATTTCCTTTCTATATTTGAGGAATTCTCAAGTTTCTTCTTGACATCTTAGTAGCATGATCACTTAGGGTTCGTTTGGGACGGCTTTCTTACTGCTTCTTAAATCAACTTTCTAGTAAAAAAATTAAAATTTTTGTACTATAAAGCTACTTTATGAAGTAGAAAGAAAGCCGTCCCAAACGAAGCCTTAATGTTAGCATTTATGTCATTATGTGGTCATGCATCCTCAACTTGTAGGAAAAATAGAAACATATATGCACATATATAAAAAAATCTTAGAATGATAGGTTGGAACCTGCAACCTATGTACATTTGAGTTAAAGTAAGACATTGACCTATAGGTTGGTATAGCTGGAGTACCAGCTGATTGCATAATGAAGAAAACAAAGATTATAGAAGACGAATGGGCTCCTGTTTGGGACGAAGAGTTCGTCTTTACATTGACAGTGCCTGAACTCGCCTTGCTTCGAGTCGAGGTACACGAGTATGACATGTCTGATAAGGATGATTTCGGAGGGCAGACTTGTCTGCCAGTGTTAGAATTGAGGTCTGGAATTCGTTGTCTGCCACTTTGTGATCGCAAGGGAACCCAGTATAATTCTGTAAGGCTTCTTATGGGGTTCAGCTTCTCTTCAGAATCAGGTGCTCCTTACTATTAGAAGAATAAGGTGTTGTGTTTTTCTCTTCAATATGTTGAATTACATTGTTTTAAAATATTGTAGAAGGTTTTGGATTGGGAATATTGTATACTAATATTTGTACATATATTACCTTTCAGGTGCTAAAGATATTACTAATTTGAGCATATTGTTAGATTTTTTTAAGAAGCTCAAATGATTGTCTTTCTCTTCAGAAGTTAAAAATGCAGGGCCAGCTATGCTAGCAATTGATATGTCAAAGCAGTGAGACTTCTATTTCCCATTTTTTTTATATTTGTGATTGATATACTATAAAAAATTATATTAATTAGGCATGAATCTCCATGCATATTTGAATTTGAAACTTTTGTAATTAAATTCAGGATGATTATTTGAATTATGATTGTAGCAAATTTATAGTCGAATCGAATGTCTTGACAAGATGAGCCCAATGACATCAAAGTGGTCTAATTTGATCTTGAATAAGCTCAAATCAAAGGCCTTAAGTAGAATTTAAAACTTCAAGATATTAAAAAAAAATAAAAAAACAAACTTAAAGATATTAATTAGATGACTAAATGATCTTCAAAGTTGACATGCTTATAATCCAATTGAGTCTCGAGGAGATGAATCCAACGAACCTAAGATTGCTCAATTGTGACAATATGAAGGCTTTATGATCAAGAAAATCAATGAGATGTTCAATGTAGTGTTCCACATTTTTGTTATATTTATGGGGCATGTTTTTCAAAAGTTTATAAATAGGCCCTCAATCTTTACATATAGGGCGGTTGGACGAGTTTGGAGATGGAATTCGAATATTGGCTTGAGATTTAAGAGAGCTCTGAGACTCTCAAGACCTTGAAACACCTCCAGAGCATTACCACCAAGCCACCACTTAATTGTCATCGTCGATCCTTCACCGACCAATCACTGCATTCCTCTGACCATAGTTGCTCGAGTATGGTTCTACGACTTTCGTCTCTGTTGACTGACGACTTTGATCCTTCAACCCTGACCACCGTCACCAAACTATGATCTCAAGACCATAGTAGCCCGACTTTGGTCATTCTGAACACTATCGTTAGACTATGATTTCAAACTAGTATTGTCTGACTATGGTACTTGGATTATGATTTTTTGTCTTTTGTATCATGCTGACTAAGGTTGTTCGACCATCTTTGCCCAATTATAATCCTTATATTATAGTCTCTTGACTAATATCCTCAGACTATCGTCGCCCAAATACAATCATCTAATGGCTATTGCTAGCCTACAATCCTCCTAACCACTATTGCCTGATTATGATCCTTGGAATACTAACACTCGATAATGATCGTCGTAACACCATCACCCAAATATAATTATTTTGACCACTATCGCTCGTTGTATAAGGTCCTTTGAGCTCCAACTCCAGTCATCTACAACTCTTTCAACCTCAATCACATGCTATTTACAATCATCGGACTAGCATCATCCAACTAAAGTCTTCAAACCACCATCCCCCGACTATGAATCTCAGACCATTGAGCCCGAGTACAATCTTTTGACCACTATCACCTAACTATAATTCTTTCGATCTGTATCACCCATCAACTACGATTCTTTTGATCTCTATTGTCACGACCCAACCCGACCGGGACGGATCCCGCTCGCATCGGGTCGCGACACAGCCTTTGAAAATCCAGTATCTGGCTTTGGAATTTGCTTCAAAACTTTCTTCCAAATATAACACAGACAGAAAAACACAGAGCTACTAAAAATATCCAAATGCAGCGCAGTTCATCTATCTTTTCTTTCACCAAAATAATCATATACAAATACAATACATGGCTTACGGACAGAAAGAACATAACAGAACAGAAAAGCCATGACTGTACAAAAATCACCAGTATCAAGTACCTAATCACAGATCAGACTCTAGATCGCTAATCCACGACTTCCTTCCCTTTCCCAGAACCTGAAAACCACGTAGAAAACAAGGATGAGCTAACAGCTCAGCAAGACATTAATCACCAATCCAAATCCTCAGAAATTCACATCAGAAATGGCCGAACGAAAATCATAGAACAGATACTTGTTCAAACATAAATCAACAACAAATACAGAAAACTGAAGTCATGTTGAATCGGAGTTCAGAACAGATATCATAAAGCTTTCAAGTCACAGAATAGACAGAATCGTACTGAATAACCAGAATCGTGCATATATCGGATGATTCATAAAACAGATCAGATAAGTCACATAACATATTTCAGATATCAAACATCATATTTCGGATAACATATAACATATCAGATTTCAGATTCCCAGACCCTTACAGAATCTCGACGGATTCTGACCCCTTATGTCTCCCTTCCCTGACACTTACAGAATCTCGACGGATTCTGGCCCCTCATGTCTCTCTTCCCAGACACTTACAGAATCTCTACGGATTCTGGCCCCTTATAACTTCCTTTTGATAGCACACAAACACTTTAATTCATTCAAGAACTCAATTCAGAAAAATCAGAATTCGTACGAAATTTCAGCAGCATAACGACAATATACGGAATTTACACAAAACTCACAGATTCAGAAATTTACTAAATTACCACAGAACATTCACAACAACATTATAAGACTTTCATTGTACTAACAAAACATTTTTCAACATCCTGATAATTTGCAGTTCACTTAAAACACCGCAGAATCTAAAATATCCGGTAAAAATCTTCCAGAAAATACTCAAAACGTGCGCAATTATCATCTCAAAGACATACCAAAAGTTACGAGGTAAAAATATATTACCTTTCAGGTGCTAAAGATATTACTAATTTGAGCATATTGTTAGATTTTTTTAAGAAGCTCAAATGATTGTCTTTCTCTTCAGAAGTTAAAAATGCAGGGCCAGCTATGCTAGCAATTGATATGTCAAAGCATTGAGACTTCTAATTCCCATTTTTTTTATATTTGTGATTGATATACTATAAAAAATTATATTAATTAGGCATGAATCTTCATGCATATTTGAATTTGAAACTTCTATAATTAAATCAAGGATGATTATTTGAATTACAATTGTAGCAAATTTATAGTCGAATCGAATGTTTTGACAAGATGAGTCCGGTGACAAAAAAATGGTCTAATTCAATCTTGAATGAGCTCAAATCAAAGGCCTAATGTAGAATTAAAAACTTCAAGACATTAATTGGATGACTAAATTATCTTTAAATTTGACATGTTTATAATCCAATGCAATGTCTCGAGGAGATGAATCCAACGAGCCCAAGATTGCTCAATTGTGATAATATGAAGGCGCTTAAATGTTAAATTAACGCTTTATGATTAAGAAAATTAGCGAGCTGTTCAATGTAGTGTTCCACATTTTTGCTATATTTATGGGGCATGTTACTCAAAAGTTTATAAAGAGGCCCTCAATCTCTACATGCAGGGGAGTTGGAGGAGTTTGGAGATGGAGTTTGAATTTTGGTTTGAGATTTAAGAGAGCTCTAAGGCTCTCAGGATCTTGAAACACCTCTAGAGCATAACTGCTAAGCCTGTTATTGTCGATCCTTTACCGACCGATCACTACATTCCTCTAACCACAATTGCCCGACTATAATGTTGATCCTTCACCGGTGGACCACTATGTCTCTTTGACCACCGTTGCCGACTATGATCTTTCAACCATTATCACCTGATTCCGATCCTCGAACCACCATTACCTACCTGATTACGATCCTCGAACCATCATCACTTGACTATGGTCTTCTAACCTCTGTTGACTGGCGAATTTGATCTTTCAACCCCCGACCACCTTCACCAAACTATAATCCCAAGATCATAGTAGCTCGACTTTGGTCATTTTGACCACCATCATTAGACTATGATCTTTAGACCAACATTGCTGACTATGGTACTTATATTATATTTTTTGTCCTTTGTCTCATGCTGACTATGGTTGTTCGACCATCGTTCCCCAACTATGATCCTTAGATTAAAGTCTACTTACTACTATCCTCGAACTACCTTTGCCCAAATACAATCCTCTAATGGCTATTGCTAGACTACAGTCCTCCCAACCATCATTGCCTGATTATGATCTTTGGACTATTGACACTCAGCAATGATCTTCAAAACACCATCACCAAAACTACAATTCTTTTGACCATTGTCATTGTCGCTCGTCGACTACGGTCCTTCAAGCTCCAACTCCTATCGGCTATGATCGTTTCAACCTCAATCACATGTTGTTGGACCATCATCTTCCAATTACAGCCTTCATACCACCATCCCCTGACTATGGACCTCGGACCATCGAGCCCGACTACGATCTTTTGACCACTATTGCTTGACTATAATTCTTTCGACTTGTATCTCCCATAAATTACGGTTCTTTCGATTTCTATCGCTCATCAACTACGATTCTTAGATCTCTATCTCCCGATTGTGGTCCTTAGACCTCAATCTCCTAACTATGGTCCTCATACCAACATCGCCTGACTACGATCTCTTTGACCATCACCGATTGATCACAGCTCCAACCTCCGTAGTCTGATTACGGCCCTCCGACCATCGTCGCTCAACTACGATCATTAGACCACCATTGCCCGACTATCATCTTTGGACCATTAATGTTCGACGACGATCCATGAACCACAATCTCGACTACAATCCTCAGACCACTTTCAGCCAACTACAGCCCTTGAACCACTGTCGCAAGACTATGACCCTTCTAACCATTGATGCCAACCAACTATCACCAGACTACAATCTTTCGACCATCATCCTCCGACAATGATGACCACAGTCGCTAAAACTATGACCCTTTGACAACACTCACCCAACTACAACCCTTTGGCCTCCGTCGCTCGACTATCCCTTCAAACTTTGTTGCTCGACTATCCCTCTGACCTTCATTGCCCAAATATTCCTCCAACCACCATCACAAAATATGGTCCTTAGGCCACTTGTCAAACCACAATTCATCGATTATAATGTTCGGATCATTATAACATGGTTGCTCCGCCTACTGATTGCATCACCATCACTAATAACGTCAATACAAACGATCACTGCACGTTGTCGACATCAACACTAACTCCTAATTTCAACACTTAGAATTTATGATGGATTCGTGTCAAAGGCTTTTTCAACCAACTAATGTTTTATTTACAATAAATCAATATTTTCCCTCTCATGAAGAGCTTCACTTTTAATCAAATATAAATACTAGTGAAATCATTTTAACTAAATAAAACCCTATGCTTTTTTCCTTTTGTAGTATTTTTCACATTAAAAATATGACATCTATTATAATTATTGCATTCCTCTCTTATCCTCCATATGTATTGAATTTTCATACAAAAGATGTTTTTGGCACGCTATAATGATAAAGGCTTTTTTTTTTTATGATACATAAGACATTATGAAAACTATATATATATCCTGTTCTTTGTCATATATTTTGATTATATATTTTTTAAAATTATGTGGGCAGTTATTCTCGTCTTTCCTATATACATATAAATATACAAATGAATTATTAATATCAATTATTAAAAATTTTAATTTTCAACATCAAATGCTATTAGTATTATACATTAAAATGTTAAAAAGTACCAATTATCTGCTAAAGGCTGCCATTTGTAGAAACTAGTCCATGAGTTATTCTTTTATTTTTTGATATAGAAAAAACTTAAAGCTATCATATGTAACATAATAATTTTCTTCTTAATTACATCGCAATCATTAATCAAACATCAATAAGTTATTCTTCAAATCAAACACAGCATGCTGATTTACACTTGAAAATCCATAAATGAAACATGCAACAACATAAATAACTATAGAAACTGCAAATTATTTCATGTAAAGTTCCCAGTAGCAATCCCAAGTAGAAGAGTCTATGGTTCATCATTGCATGTTCAACTTTGAAAGACTACTTAATAATCTTCCTCAACTAAAAAGACTACCCCATCGTTCTTATGGAAGTCATGTGTTGTATGATCAACTATCTGCAGCAAAGCAATTGATGAATAAAATGTAAGATTCAGAGAAAAAATCTATCATATGAATACATATAACAGTGTATTTAAGGGAGTGATTATTTTGTGCGGACGCCGATGCAGTTTGATGTCCAGAGACCAACCAGAATGCGCCACGTCAACAGTACCGAGCCGCAGTACCGATCAATACAAAGCAGGGGGTGATATGATGCATTCTGGTTGGTCTCTGGACGACATTCGACATCCGCAACGAATAATTTCACGTATTTATTTATTTATTTAAGACATCTATATATTCTTCATATCAAAAAAAAAAAAAGTTAAGATCCTTGTATCATTATACCTTAAAATGCAAATAGGGATTAGTAGAAAAATAAAAAAATTACAGATAATATAAAGTTCTTGTTTTGTGGAATTTCCTCTCCCAGAATAATAGAAATTGGAAGTTTGGCAAGCATAACTGTAGACCTGAACAACCAGTTAGGAAATATGGGGCAAGTTTTGGCAAGTTTATTTTACAAGCCAAGCCCATTAAGATATTTTAGCATGCAACTAGTAATTTCATCACAAAAACTGTGGGACGAAAAGGAGAAAGACCAATACATAAAATTAGAGAACAATGCAAGGCTGTTCAGTTTAAATTCCTCAATAATTTTGCTGGCCGGTTAACCTGAGAGGAGATACAGATGAAGATGGACCAAATCCTAAAACTATACAGACGGGTGCGATCCTTTTGATAGTCAGGAAAACAATGAGTATTTAAGAAAGGACAAAAGGAACTGCAAAGGAACATATAAGGTAACAACTATGCCTTAAGAATAAAAGGATAAAGATACTGAGCATGCTTAAGCTAGATATACAAAACTCCATGGAAAATCCATAAAAACAAGTAGCCAAGATGCAAGACAAAGAAAAGAAGGTTAAACAGGACAACCCAAGGTTAAAGAATTATTGCACTCATCGCTCCTTATTTTACAGTGAAAGCAGTTTTTCTACTACTCCCATATATAACTACTTTTAATTAAATTTCATTGATATATATATCTAAGAAAATTGCAGGATTTTCTCTAAAAACAAGCATTTCCATATAGCATGTCCTTAATTTCTAGTTGCATAGTGCATACTAGATGTTTTAGCTCTAGAAAATAAAATTTTCAGCAAAGAGTGATATAATTATATTTTATCATTATAATATTTTTAGCATCTATAACTAGTTCAAGGAAAAGGCAATTGAAGAACTTTTAACACCCATTGAGGCTTAGGGTGGGTGGTCGGCGAGCACGGCAGGGAACCCACCATCCTAGGTTCGAATCCCCTCTACTATGGCCTCGCCTCTTCAGTGGGGCAAAGCAAGTGTGGGCCCGATGTAGGTGGGTGGCCTTGCTATGTTCCGCCGAGTGATTAGTTACACCGTCAAGTGCTCCCTTAGGAGTGGCAGTGGGTAGATACCCCCATTCCAAAAAAAAAAAATTTAACGGATGGCGGAGGGACTAAGGGGGCAAAATTCGTACAGGGAAATTTCCTATAGATATGTAGGGATGCTTTGATGGCTGCAGCATCAACACTTTAAGATAAATCTCTCCCATTGTTAATACTTGTATTCGCCTAAATCTCTAGTTTTCTTAGGGGCTTGCCTAGAAATGCAAACATGACAATCATTTAAAAGTTCCCTATAAAATTACTTAATGAAATTCAAAGATTTGAGGGCAAGCAGCAAAAAAGATCTTTACCAGTTAAGCAAATAGTTAATATTAATTTTCAAGGCATTTTAATAAATGATCATTTGGAGGTCAACAACTTTGCTTTGATATAAAAGATTCAACGGCTTAACCATTGTAATCAGTTACAAAGACAACAGGCATGCAAAGGAAGGATTGTGCTTTGCTGGAAATGATTAAACGAATTTCATCAGCAAGGCCTAGTTAGTTTTGCAAACAATATCAATGAATTTTTTAATCAGTCTCGATCAGATAGAACAAAAAAAAGGTAGGATAGAAATTGGAAATTAAAATGAAGATTAAAGATGCTCACGTTCGTGTCACTTAGCTCTAAATTGTAGAAATCCATTGTTTTGCTCTTGAACAACGGTCCTGCATGCCAAGTTCCTCGATTCAGCTTCAAAAATTTGGTACCGGTTACGCGGAACATGTACACATCATCTGGGTGAGGTGGTACATAGTTATGGCCACATTTTGATTGTACGGGTGTCTTCAGAATGCCATCATTTAATTCAGCTCCTTCTTCCAGAATTGAAGACTTGGCCACCCCAAGGAACCATTCTTCACCACTAGCAGAACCAAGGCACTGGGTCACGCTAGCATGATGAGTAATCGTAGAGAACTTTAGTTTTTGATCTTCTAGATGCATGATATAGAACCTGCAAAAAAATGTGAACAAGAACTTATCAAACAAGGGTACTCAAAGTTTTCAATTCAATGCATGGGATGTATATTCCCTGACGGTCTGGAGAAACTAGCATGCAGATTTCTTTTCATTAATCCGAGATCCAGATTCGGGCTTCCATGATCATTCATAATTAGGCAAATTTTGTACATTTTACCCTATGTATGCTGAACATGGTTAAAAAAACGTGGAGACATCAAGTATATCTGTATATTCAAAAAAAAAATGAATGGCACCAGAAATGAATAATCCACTTTTTTATCATAAAACTGGAAGAATGGCTAGGTGTAATAATATGCAATATGATGACAGAAAGGATGGGATCATTGGTACATGCAATAAGCTAGAAGCATATAAGTAGAGTTAATGTCATAGAGGTATCTGAGGGCTATGAAAGTACTCATGAGATCGAGGAGACAAAATTCATTACATCACAAAGATTTCATAGACAAATTATTTGATTTCTCATTGATTTTCCAAGACAACTTATGCCATCGATTTTCCATAGGCATGTGAGTTCTTGAAAGAGCTGCTAAAGCTGATAAATTTATTTAAAACTTCTTGGCTTGACTACAATTTCAAGGACTTGTTAAACCATCATATATATGCATTAATTACGTCGCTATGGTTCACGGGTCAATATGGCATCTCAACCCTTAGGCTTGTGAGTTCTAGAACCTATGGCTTATTGAACTGGTGAGAGGATGGCTTTGTATTTGTTGATATATATATATATATATACACACACTAGCGTTCACCAAAACAAAATTTTCTCAAATAAAATAGATATAGATCCAATATAAAATTAATTTATGACATGATATATGATTTATATTTAAGTATTTATGAATATTACATGCAATATTTATATATTTATATATGATTTATATATAATCAATATGCATATAAACTTGTATTAGTCTTCATAAATAATAGTTTGAAGTGTGTCAGACATAAAGAAAAAAAGTGAGTTAATGCGCTCAAATAAAACAAATATAGCTCAGCAAATACAACACAAAATAATTAAATTTTAAAAAAATAATATTATATATCTATATATTACAAATAGTTTTTTTTTAAAGCAAGAAAAATAAAGAAAAAAAGTGTAATTAAACTGTCATGAAATGCATGAAAAAGAATATTAGAACTAAATATGAATAAATATATAGATATTTTAGGGCAAGTTAGCACAAAAGAGTTTTTTAGGGGGGGCAAAAAAATTTTTGAGGGGCAAAATTTTTTTTTTACTCACCTATAAATTTTTTTTACTATAAAATTTTTTTACTCCTATAAAAAAAAATTTTTTTTGAGGGGGGGCAATTGCCCCCCTTTATGCAACATGTGGTTCCGCCACTGGCCATGCATATTATTATAAAGCTAACAACTTGTAAATAAAAGAGCAATCAGAATACTACGCTTGTGATAATATTCTTTAAATGTATAGAAATATATCTAACATTTAACACCATCACCATCCTGTACAAGTTGTCTACTTATTTTTTATTTGTCATACAATACTTCGGTGCTGTCTTTGCTATTGATTAGAATAGCCAAAGATTTTCCATAAAACTTAAACCTAAATTAGGTTGCCACTTCTCACTAACCTTTACAGCTCAGTAGTCAATTACTTAAATTTTTATTGCTTCTTTCCATCAGCATTTACTTGCCCATATAATCTTGCACCTTTCAGAAGATCTTACAGGAACACCTATATGATGCTTGTTTATAACCTTGTCCTTTCTAATTCATCATTAACTTGAAATTCACTTACATACCTTGTCCTATATGATGCTTTGCCATTTTGTAAATGTTAGAATTCATTTTGTAAACGTTAGAATTCATAGAATTTGAGAAGGGTAAAAATACCTTTTACTTATTATACAAAATTATCCCTATTTACAGATCTATACAATATGTCTTAATAAAGAAATAAATAACTTCTGATTGATACATAATTGCCTCAATATAATCCTTCCTAATTCAGCTATCCAAATATAGAAGGATATTGGCGTGATCTAGGTGTGTCTCCCACTGATTCTCATCCTGACCGTGGGATCAAATGCCAAGGGATGATTGAGATTTTGACACTCCCCCTCAAGCTAGAGAATATATATCTTTCATTCCCAGCTTGGAATTAGTTGCACAGATGTAGAGCTAACAAGTCCCTTGGTACACCATACAGTCCTCTATTTGGTTAAATTTGGTTAAAACTTTGGGAGGAATTAGCTTCAGACATTGTGACAATGACAAATGATAGCGATGAAGGCTATGTTGAGCAGGGCAGCAATGAAGGAAGCATTACTTATAGATGGGATAACAACCACAAGAGAAAGCCGACAATGAAGGCCAGTGATGGGAACCTATCCTCAAAATTCCGACAATGAAGGCCAGTTGAAAGATCAATATTCCTTAGAATTTTGGCAATGAAGGACAGTTGTGGAAACCTTGTATTCCTCATATTTCCGACAATGAAGGCCTCCCGAAAAAACAATTTTTCTGATTGACAATAAAGGTCGATTTTTTTTTTTTGATAAATAGATCGAACCTCTCGGTTTAATAAACCGAATCGAGCTGAGCTGAACCGGACCAATCTGAATCGAAATGAGTCTTAAAGAGGCTCGAATCGAGCATGTGAGCAACAGCGAGTAGAGATTCGTCTCCTTGAGTTAACAAGAACAAGGTATCGAACCGAGTCTTGAAGAGGCTCGGATCGAGCAGGCGAGCAGCAACGAGTAGAGCTTATGTCTCCTTCCGCAAGAGGGTAAGGATTTCGTCTCTTTCGTCACGCGACTAGGGAACTAAGGATTTTTCTGTAGTCTTTTACGGAGAGTTGCGGTCATGTGGAAGCTCTGACGAAACCAGGCGGCGTCAGCGTACAAGTTTCAGCGGCAATGAAGGCCGGATTGAACCTCATCAACGACGCTCTGTTCGACTACACGCCGGTTCTTTGGCTCCTTCGTTGTTGTTTGACTATCCTCATTCGACGTCTCTACCGTTCGGCTTCGTGTGCTTCACAGGAGGCGCTTCTTCGACTCCTTTTGTGTTGTTCGTTTACGCCCGCTCAAGTTCGGACCCTGTTGTCAATGCCGGTGTTTAGCAGAATCGGAGCTTCCGTCTGCGGCAGCAAATGGCATGATCGAGGGCTTCGTCCATGGTTGCACTGGTGGCTTGAAAAGTCCGTAGCTTCTTGCAGAGTCAGAAGCTTGGAACATTTAGCAATGAAGGCCGCCTGATTTCCTTTGGCTCTGATACCATGTTAGAATTCATAGAATTTGATAAGGGTAAAAATAGATTCTACTTATTATACAAAATTACCCCTATTTATAGATCTATATAAGATGTCTTAATAAAGAAATAAATAACATCTAATTGATACATAATTGCCTCAATATAATCCTTCCTAATTCAGCTACCCAAATATAGAAGGATATTGGCGTGATCTAGGTGTGTCTCCCACGGATTCTCATCCTGACTGTGGGATCAAGTGCCAAGGGATGACTGAGATTTTGACAGTAAAATCTTCCTTTAGAATGTGAAACGTATACCTAACCAAAGAAAACACACACTATCAGAGTTATGAATTGTTGCACCCTTTAACATTATAAGATCATTTCTATTTAAAAAGATATTGTTTTGCCTAATGATGTAATAGGGTAATGCATGGCCTTGTGCAATTCAGGACATTTGGGTACTTAGTTGCTACGAACTGTGTCTACTCCTATGAGAATATGATACAGTAAGTTTATAGGCCTTGAAACCCAAGCTAGAAAAATATGGCAGACTGCATAAATAGGAGCCAAAAACATCCATTGCCAGAGTGTTAAACTAATCTCCCATGAGAATGCTTATAAAATCTAAAAACCGTAAACCTATTGGATGGCTAATTTCTTGCTTGGAATCTCAATAGAACATATGCTAAAAGTTGTTCAAATTCTCAAATAATGTTACAATTGAGAGCACGTGATCTATAATAATCAAAAGTGAGCATAAATTACAATTGAGAGCATATGATATTCATAATTTACTTGCACATCACATATAATTTGCCTATCCATCAAGAAACAGGGTTTTCATTTAATAATCAAAAGTAGCTGCATATACAAAACAAAAAATATAATCTAGTTTTAATATTAAACTATTATTGCTCAAGTAAATTCAAACTAAAAATTTCATAAAATAAAGCCATAAGATAAAAGATTGAATAAAAAATTAATTGCGGATGAAATAGAAGATAAAATATGATTAATTGACAAAAAAAATTTTCAGCAGAATTAACTTCAAACAAAGATCATGGGGACTGTAATTAAGAGCATATCATATTCAATGTCAGAAGAGTGTGTTTGAAGCATGCGATCATAAGATATCTGTGACACTCTGTTGAGTTTAAAATTAAATTTGTAGATTTCGTCTACTAAATTCTCTATTTTCTTTATAATAGCATTCAATCTCCAACACAATTAGAAGCTAGTTATGAAGTTGGAGAAAGAACAGTAGTAAAGTATCTAGTGCAGAATAAAGATAAACAGATATTATAGCTCTCTAATTACATGCAAGAAAGAACATAAGTTTCAAAACCCACGAGCAAGATAAGAACAGAGAAAAATAGATAAGAAATGCAAAACAAAAAAATATTTATTGTATTAATACAACGGATTAACGAGTCATAGTGCTCTTTAATAAGTTGTACATTCGAAGAAGAAAATTTAAAATAAAAGTTAAGATGAAGTTCATTTTATATAAGAAAATGATGATGATTTGATCTGAATAATGTGCCAAAAAATCATAGCTTGTTTATTTTATAACTAATTATCACAACAAATGAAAATATGTGAAATGCAATATGCAATTCTCTTAACAAAACAGCTAAGAAATCTTCTCCTCCATCCCCATCCATTAACATAATGAAAACTTCTCCATGGTAAGTGACAAAGTTTAAAGTAAGAAATAGTAGTGAATTAAATTATCAAAATAAATTAAGAGCAAAGATAATTATAGGCGATAAGAGTCAATATAGCACTGGATTAGATTCATACCGATGCTCGGTTGTATAAATAACAATCGAAGAGTACCTTTTTTAACATATTATCCTTATCGAGTGACTTCCTTTAAGCTTCGAAGATGAAGTCGTTGAGTACGTCGTCTACTTTATAGGCAACGTCCTTCAATGCGGAGAGCTAGATTTTGATGCCGGCATGCGCGATCTGCCGATCGTCTGCATCTGCGAGCACATTTTAGATACTCCTAAAATCCTTCCCAGCTTGTTTAAACTAGCTTCGATGCTAAAGACAACACCGACTTTCTGGATAGTAGAAGAGAGGAGCTTGCTGATGATTTGCGAAAAAATAACCATAAAAATGGATTCGGCAAACATGAAAGAATGGAGATGGATAAGCACTGTAATGAAGCAATCGTAGCGCTCATGCTCTAAAAATCTAAAATTATAGATTATATTAGACGGTGGGCATCGACTTTACTGGGCATGTCATTTTTTAGTTAGGCTTTACTGGGTAAGTCATTTATTACTTTACTCGCATTAGTTTTTCTCTTTTAAAATCTCTTCTTAAGAATTTTTTTTCCTGTTCTAATCAATTTATTTTTGTCTAATTATAAATTTTATTTTTAAAATAATTTTATCTTATAGTTTTTCAAATTGAGATTTATTTTTAATTTTTTCAAAAATAAAATATTCTTTATGCATAACTTATATTCACATTACATGTAATACACCTATCATACTAAACGGTTCAGCATTAATTTATACACATCTATTGAACATCTTATAATTATACATGCGTATAAATTAATGTTGAAAATTTTAGTATGATAGGTATACTACATGTAATGTGAATATAAATTATGGATAAAAAATATTTTATTTTTTAAAAAATAAAAAACAAATCTCAATTTGAAAAATTATAAAACAATTATTTAAAAAGATAAAATTTATAATTAAAAAAAATAAATTAATCAGAACAGGAAAAAAAGTCTCAATGAGAGACCCTTAAAGAGAACAACTAATGCGAGTAAACTAATAAATGACTTATCCAGTAAAACCTAACTAAAAAATGACCTACCCAATAAAGCCGAGGTCCACCGTATACTACAATCTATGGTTTTAGACTTTTAGAGCATGAGTGCTACGACTACTTCATTACAGTGCTTCTCCATCTCCATTCTTTCATGACAGCCGAATCCATTCTCCCAGCTATTTTTTTACAAATCATCCGCAAACTCCTTTCTTCTACTATCCAGTAAGTCAGTGTTGTCTTTGGCACCAAAAATAATTTAAATAAGCTAGGAAGAATTTTATGGAGTATCTGAAATGTGCTCGCAAATGTAGATGATCCACAGACCGCATATACCGGCATCAAAATCTAACTCCCCATATTGAAGGACGCTGCTTATAAAGTAGATGACATACTCGACGACTTCATCTTTGAAGCTCGAAAGAAGTCAATCAGGATAACATGTTAAAAAATGTACTCTCCGACTGATGTTTATACAATTGAGTATCGATCCAATGTATGGACCTAATCCAGTACTAAATAGCTCTTACCATCTATAATTATCTTTGTTCTTAATTTATTCTGATAGTTTAATTTGTTGATATTTCTTACTTTAAACTGTCGCTCGTCATAGAGTAGTTTTTATTATGCTATTAGGATGGGGACGAAAAAAAAAGATTTATTAGCTACTTTGTTAAGAGAATTGTATTTCACATATTTATTTTTTTTATATTTTCGTTTGCTATGATAACTGATTACAAGATAAACAAGCTGTGATTTTTTAACACCTAGTTTAGATTAAATCATTACCATTTTTTATAAAGAATATACTTCATCTTAATCTTTATTCTAAATTTTTTCTCCGAATTTACAACATATTACACACCACCATGACTCGTTAATCTGTTATATCAATACAATGAAAGTTTTTCTATTCTGCATTTCTTCTCTAATTTCTTCTGTTTTTATCTTGCTCGTGGGGTTCGAAACTTATATTCTTTCTTGCCTATAATTAAAGAGCTCTAATTTCTATTTGTCTTTATTCTGCGTTAGGTATTTTACTACTGTTCTTTTTCCAACTCCATAATTAACTTCAAATTATGTTAGAGGCTGAATATTAAAATAAAAAATAGAGAATTTAGCAGATGAAATTCACAGATTTAATTTCCAACTCAACATAGTGTCACAGATATCGTAAGATCACATATTTCAAACACTCTTCTGTTGATAAAGAAATCTTCATAGGTAGAGAAAAAAATAAAGAATACATAATGAACTCATTGATCAATTATGCTGCAAGCAACAACGAAAAAATTGTGGTGCTTCCAATAATTGCAATAGATGGAATGAGAAAAACTACACTCAGCAAATTGATTTACAAAGATCACATGGTGGAGAGTCATTTTCATATTTGCATGTGGGTCTATATTTCTGATGTTGACTTTGATGTTACCCGTATTGTGAGACTAATTAATAATTATAGAGGCAGTTAACAAACAAACGTGCAATGTTTTAAACATGAAGCTATTGTAGGATCAACTTAAAAAAACAATCAGTGAAAACATATATTTGACTGTCTTGGATGACGTGTGGAATGAAAATCAAAATCAGTTGGATGAGTTGAAGACGTTGGATTATGATGAAAATTGAAGTGTAGTAATTGCTAGCACACGTAGTATAAAAATAGCAAAAATAATAGCTACACATGTCATTCATTATTTAAAACAATTATCTGAATAAGATAGATGTGAGTTATTTATAAGAAGAGCATTTTCAAGAGGTATAAAAGAGTCCAAGCCTTGCCAATTGGATATACTAAAGTGTCGTGATTGGCTTCCCTTAACAATAGCTACGATTTGAGGCATGATGCGCCTTGAAAATGATGAAGTGGAGTGGAAGAATGTGCTTGATAGTGAGATGTGGTAGTTGGACGTTACAAACGATAATATCTTGTTAGTTTTGAGTGTGAGCTATATTTATTTATCTTCTCACATAAAGCAGTATTTTGCCTTTAATTTTGTCTACTCAAAAAAATAAACGATGAAGAAGGATACACATATTTAGTTGTGGATAGCAAATGGATTCATTCCTTTTGATGAACAAGGAGATATAGAATCCTTGGACAGAGACATATTTAATGAGCTAGCTTGCAAGTCCTTTTTCCAAATATAAAGGAATCCGAATCATTGCCTTCCAAACACACAAAATATTGATAAAGTAAAATGTAACATGCATGATCTGATGTATGATCTTGCGAAGTCGATCATGGGAAAAAAGTGCTTCATAAGTGATTTAGAATTAAGAGATATCTCATCGACTGTCAAACACTTATTTATGCGATATTCTCCAAAATTAAATTCATGCAACCAACAAGTCATTTCATCAATTTATACGATAGTAAGCTGTAATAGATATTCTCAACCAAAATTGCCAAGAAAATTTTCATCAAAGTTGAAGACTTTGAGAGTTAGATTGCAATATCGATATTTTTAAGAATTGAGAATAAGGCATTGGAGGCAACTGAGGTCTCTAGATATATCATTTTCAAATATGGAGGTATTGCCTAAATGCATCTATTATCTTTACAATATTCAAATATTGAAACTCTCTAAATGTTTTAATCTAAATGAGCTACAAAATAATTTGACTGATTTGAGGGACCTCAGACAACTCTATATTAATAGGTGCGATAAATTAGTTTGCATGCTAAAAAGAATGAGACGTTTAAAGCAGCTATATACACTAATAAATTATATCGTGGGAGCTAAAACTGAGAGGAGTATAGAATAACTCAAGAACTTGAATCTTGGTGGCTCACTTCATCTTTATAATATTGAGAAAGTAAGTAATGCTGATGCAGGTCTTTTATCAAAATATAACTTCCATTAAATTATGATATATTAGAATAAAGTTTATTCTCTATATGTATTTGAAGCACTGAAATCATATAATAGATTAAAAAATTTAAGTGTATTCAATTATGAAAATAAGTAATTTCTCAGATTGATGAACGATTCACAACAATGACAAAATCTAATAAAAATCACAATCAATGGTTGTGGAACATGCAAGAAACTCCTGCAACTTGGGCAATTATTGTTCCTAAAGATGTTATATTTTTATAACATAGATGATGTTAAGCATATTATAAGCAAAAAATATGGTATAATAAAATATTGCAAACAATGTTGTTGTCTTCACTAGAAGTTCTTTCAATGAGCAACATGAAAATTTTAGAGAGTTTGTAGGAAATAGAATGAGCGGTGCACAAGTTATTCATGATATGCGAAATAATAATGAATGAGTACTATGAGAAAGAATAACAATTATTGGTAAATATCTTTTAAAAATTATAGACATGTAAATAATATTTTAATTTAAAGTTACATTTAAAAATTTTAAAAACTTTGAAAAGACATTCAATTGCAAAAAAAATCATTGAAAAGAGTGTAACAAAAATAATTGGATGGAAGGTGAAATAAGGATGCAGTAAAATGAGAAATAAAAATCTAACTAAGACTAAGAAGTACAAAATTAGAGTTGATTGAATTTATAATAGCAATATGCTAGTAAGGAAAGAAAAGTTAGCATAAATTATCAATTTGAACAAAAACAAACCCTTACCCTTTTTCATCGGGGCTTAGGTCCGACATTGATGGCTTTTAAAAAATTTCTTATAATGATAGTATCATAAAATGATAAATTATATAATAATGAATGCACGTGATCTATAATAATCAAAAGTAAGAATAAATTACAATTGAGAGCATATGATATTCATAATCTACTTACACATTACATATAATTTATCTATCCATCAAGAAACTGGGTTTTTATTTGAAAATCAAAAGTAGCTGAATATACAAAACAAAAAATTTAATTTAGTTTTAATATTAAACTATTATTGCTTAAGTAAATTCAAACTAAAATTTTCATAAAATAAAGCCATAAGATAACAGATTGAATAAAAAAATTAATAGCGGATGAAATGCAAGATAAAATATATACTAATATGATTAATTGATAAAATTAAATATATGAAAACTTTTTTTCAGCAGAATTAACTTCAAACAAAGATTATGGGAATGTAATTAAGAGCATATCATATTCAATGTCATCAGTAACATCTGTTACTATTAAAGAAAGATCAAATTTAAAATTTGAATGAATCTATAGAGTTGATAATGTCTAATATATATATATATATATATATATATAGCATGTTAGTATATAATATTTTATAAATATTTTGTTAGAAAAAATTAACATCGAGAGCAATTTATTATCATAATCTAGTTGCATGTCACATATAATTTGTTTATCTTCAATCAATCAAATAAGCAAATCCATTCCAACAGTTTCAAGATTTGGTTAACATACCACAAAATTTCTTGATGTGTTGTGGAACATATTTTCAATTTCATGTTAATTTACTCTTTAAAAAATGTGACCAGCTTCACAAAAAAATGCTTGTTCTGGATCTAATAACCACGTTAGTTCATAAGTGAATACAAAATCTTATAAAAATTTAGAACCTAAAAATATTATTATGTACATTATTATGGACTTGTAGATACCCATAAACATTTGAAAGTGTAACAATAAAAACTAAAGACAAGTTTAGCTGAAGTTTGATAAGTGAAAATTGATGATTGCTAACCCAAATACTTAACCTTTGTTTGACAACTTTACATAGATGCTTACAGTACAAAAGTTTTTTCATGAAGTACATTTTGAACTTTATCTTTAGTTTTATCTATCTGTATAAAATTAATAAGTAGCCAGATAAATTCATATTTATCATAATTTTCTTCAAGTAAATTGTTATTGTGAAATTCTTAATATATTCATTTAATTAATTTTTTTTCATAAAGTGCCTAAGAAAATCTATTAATTGACATCTCAACCACTAGGCTAATTAATATGGTCGGAATAAGATTAACTCAATACAAATTTAAAGTAATCCAAAAGATAAAACTTCAATTTTTGCATTAAACCCAAATGTCAGTTCAATTTTGCTTAACTTGAAGTTGGCTATAAATTATATAAAAGCATCGAATAACTACATTTGATGGTTTAAGAGATATAACTGTAAATACTTGAGAGATAATTCCTGGTATACCATAATAAGATAAAGAAGTGAAGTTCGTTGCAATAAGAAATAAAAACAATAAGAATAATTAAAATTTTATGTTTATAACATAAAATAATAATAACAAAAATTTTAATTAAAAGAAGTTTAATATATTAACATGAAGAATGGCATTTTATTGAAAAGTTCGACAATGAATGCACAGAAAAAATAAAAACATTCAGTAGTTAAATCGAAAGGGCGAAGTGTGTTACTTGAAATTTGTTTGGTAATGGAATGCTCGTAGAAACCGTTTATAAGTGAGGTAGAAGGGGAAAAGTGTTTAATTTTTTGTTTTTTTTTTAAACACTGGCAGTGAGAGTAATGCTATCGGAGAAACGTTTGTTATTCAGCTATTGGAACCAAACATGAATGAATATGAAGCATCCAAAATGAACTTTAGATTCATTTTAAATAAAGCTAACTACATCACTCAATAGAGATGAATGGAGGAGGAGAATTTGCAGATCTGACAATAAGTAATTATGATAAAAGCTAATGGTGATGATGAAATTGACGTGAAAAGAATTTTATGTTTATGTTTTTACAGCTTTTTTATATTTGCTAGCAAATTATGTGACGACTTCCCATCTCTTATCTAACTTTCTTTTGTTTTAGATTTTATTGTGATAATAATTCTGATGAACCTGGTTTTGAGAATATCTTGAACTTGATGAACTCATGTGAAGTTTCCATGGATGAGCACTGTTCAGATATTGTTTCCGAGTTTGGTGTTAGCGATGAGTAGGCCAAATATCAGGGCATGAAAATCTTGGCAATAGCAAACAGAAAACTAACAGGAAAAAAAATGCATCTCAAACTTTAAAATTTTCATTGGATTCCAAAGTGAAATGATAAATTATGCTATAAAATTAAAATATTTCTTAATGGCTTAATAGTTATTCTTATAGATTAATTTGTTATACTTTATGCCACCAATCAGAATTCTTCAATCAATGTGATTCTTTAACCTGGATATTAAATTGCATAACATTATAATTTATTGGGACTGTTTTGTGCCCTCATTCTATTTATCATCTAATACATCCCCTCCCTTAAGAGAGCATATAATTTTAAAATAATGTATCGTTTTTAACTTAATATGCCTTGTTTTGGAAACCAAAAACTTCACTATTTGTTTAAGTATAATTCTTTTAGAGGATTTCAAGTTTTGTGAGGCCCTCTGGTAATGTCGTCAGTCCAAAAAAATCAGAAATCTCAAGTTTTATGAGGTCTTCCATCTATCGAGGTAGAGACACCTAACCATCACATTTGTTTAAATATAATTCTTATAGCCTTGTGAATCCTTTCGGTCTTGGCAAGGACTAAAGATTGTTGCATTCACTTATGCATAGAGAGCGAATGGATGGAAGGCAAGCTGAAAAATGAATTAAGCCTTGGATATAGTACAAATTAAGCTCTTGTAGTTGAAAAAATTCTACTTTTATCTGATGTGAATGACAACAGGTTATTGAGATTTGCATTACATGAGCTCAGTATAAATTCTTGAAGAGAGTGTATAGTTGGAATGACTTTTAAATTCATACAGTTTTTTATATTCATATTCTTTAAGCAAAAAAAGAATTTTCACATATCATAAAAAATTTGTGCACTACTTCCATCTATTTCCCACAAGCTTTATAAATTTTTCATGTTGCTCATTGTGAGATCTTCCAGTGAAGGGAACAACATTGTTTGCAATTCTTCATCATACATATTGTTTTGCTTACAATATGCTTAACCTCATCTATGTTATGAAGGTGTAACATCTTTAAGAACTATAGTTTCCCAAGTGGCGAGAGCTCCTTGCATGTTCCACAACCATTGATTATAATTTTTACTAGATTTTGTAGTTATTGTAAATCATTCATCCATCTGAGAAATTGCTGATTTTTATAATTGAATACACAAATTTTTTAATCTATTATGTGATTTTAGTGCTTCAAATACCTCTAGAAAATCAACTCCATTACAATATAACATAATTGAATGGAGGTGATGTTTTGATGAAAAACGTTACTTACCTTCTAAATGTTATAAAGATGAAGTGAATCATCAATATTCAAGTCATTGAGTTATTCTATACCCCTCTAAGTTTCAGCACCCACGATGTAATTTGTTAGTGTATATAGCTGCTTTAAACGTCTCATTCCTTTTGGCATGCAAACCAATTTATCGCACTCATTAACATAAAGATGTCTGAGGTCCCTCAAATTAGCCAAATTATCTACTAGCAACTTTAGATTAAAACATTTAGAGAGTTTCAATATTTGAAGAATGTAAAGAGAACAAATGCATTTAGACAATATCTCCATATTTAAAAATGATAGATCCAGAAACCTCAGGTGTATCCAATGCTTTATTCTCATTTTCTTAAAAATATCGATATTGCAATCTAACACACTCAAAGTCTTCAAACTTTGATGATTTTTTTTTTGGCAATTTTGGTTGAGAATATCTATTCTAGCTTACTACCGTGTAAATTGATGAAATGACTTGATGATTACATGAATTTAATTTTTGAGAATATTGCATAAACAAGTGTTTGACCGTCAATGAGACATCTCTCAACTCTAGATCACTTATGAAGCACTCTTTTCTTATGATCGACTTCGCAAGATCATGCATGTTATATTTTACTTTATCAATATCCTGTGTGTCTTTGTAAGGCAATTGATGTGAAACGAACATGCGATGGAGTTACTTTAAGGAAATTATAGAGAACAATTTAACAAAATAATCCCAAAATAAAATTGTCACTTATAACAAAAGATTGATCCTTGGAAATCGTGGTTCTTAACTTGCTTAGGCTAAGAAGAGCGGAGTCGATTAACCAAACAATTTAAGCAAAATGCCAAGATCAATTGTAAAACTACGACGGTAAACAAGAATCCGCAATTTAATAAAGAGAACTTTCACCTTTGGAGTCCATACGCTCAACTAGTCTAGGTTTTAGCGGAAGAAGAGTCTCCACATTAGAACCGAGGTCACTCCGAGGAAGAAGAAACCTAAGATCGTCGTTCTTGGATAGGTGGCCGGAGTATGGAGTTCTGGACAGCAATCCAATGATGTCCAACAAAGTCTGGACAGCAAGGGGTTTGAGTTTGGGGGCTGACCAGCCGGTAGAAAGGTGCAGAAATCAGTGGACAGCAGTCTACCAATTTTCAGAACTTCTGGACAGCCATCCCGTGAGGCAGATTTCAGGATGGGAAGGGGTTTGGAGGAGTGGCGGGCTGTAGAGAAGAAAGGGAATTGACTGGAATTTAATTCAGGACTTCAATTCCTGGATTGAGAGGGAGTGAAGGCTTTAGAAGGATTTCCAGCAAGGAGCCACGGACTCATTATTCCTAATTCTCAACTCTAGTATTAGGAAATAACAATAATAGCCTAGGTATGCAGGAAAGCCGTGAGAGTGGGATGACAGAACTAATTGAGGAGGAAGAGAAGCCATTTCAGTTTTTAGATTTTGAAAT